>NC_022015.1:87697901-87712784 GCF_000317375.1 Microtus ochrogaster
CCTCTCTCTCTCTCTCTCTCTCTCTCCCCCCTTCCTGCCCCTCCCCTCATTGGTGAGGGGATCTGAATAGAAAGTAGGAGTGCTGCTGCTAGCTGCCTGAGATGCTCTGCTTTGAGTCTTTGAGTGTGGTTCATGATAAATGTTCAAACTCGGCATCCTCCTAATGTAACAGTCCAGCATTTGTATCGGCATAAATAGAAAAGTAACAAAGAGAGGGGCTGCACAGGCAACAGCATTCCTGTAAGCTGATCAATGACCCGCAGTGTTTTCAACCAGGTGCTTCATTTTAAAGGTAAAAATCCCATCAAGATTTGCTAAATGCTATAATCTGACTGTGGTTTCGAATGTACTCACTGTAACAAGGTCATAAATCACCAAACCTTTAAAGCAATTAAAATCTGTATTAAAATGCCATGCATGCTGGCACAGGCCTGTAATCTAAGCACTTAGCAGAGTAAAGCAAGAAGATTGTGAGTTCCCAGCCAGCCTAAGTTATGTAGCAAGACCTTATCTCAGAACACCAAAAATAAGTAAAGAAATAAGTAAATAAAGTTTTTAAACACTGCTTAATCTATGGAGTAGAAAGTGGGTTAGTGAGGCGCAGGGCTGGTGTGGTAGGAAGAAAATTGTGAGTGGCTGCTCATGAACATGGGATCTCTCTCTCAGATGATAAAAATGTTTTCAGATTAGGTTGTAAGGCTAATTGCACTCGAGTCCTGTATTCTAAGCGGGTAAACTACATTATCTCAACAAAGCTGCTTGAAAGCTACTGATTTCTATGTATCAAAGTTAAATATTTTACTGTATGTCTAATCCTGACTAATATTGTAATGAAATAATTTCTTAAGTTACATAATAGTGTATAAATAAAATTAAATTAAAATAGAGGCGTGATCTATCCACAGAAGAATATGCTTTCCTTGTTCCCAAGATTGAATCCTTAATAGAAGTGGTATTTTTGTTGTTGTTGTTCAATTGAATGAAACAAAGACCCAAAAAAAAACCTGTGTCTCAAAGTCTCACCTAAACAACTAAACAAATGACAGATTTTTTTTAAATGTAAGACAAGTCTTTACCAAATCATAGAAAGATTCTACTTTCGTGTAGGATCATTGTTAAAACCAAGAACTTCTAAGATAAGGTAGTTTTCTTATATTATGCAGTCTCTCAAAAGGTCCTATTAGAGGTAGAAAGAAAACCACACACACACACACGCGCACACACACACACACACACACACACACACACACCATCGTTTCTACCTGTGTTACCATGGTGGGAAAGGCTGATGACATTTTTATTAGTAATATTAATCACACACTTAAAGGGAAAAATTTCTCACCTTTCTAAGGGCCATAATATTTACCTATTTACACCTTTTAAAGTTTCAATAACTCTAGCTTAGAACCTGTAACCCTCATAACCTTCAAAAGACAAGTAAAATGGAAATTAATAAATGTTCCCTAGTGTGCTATGAAACACTAATTGTGTAGACTGAAAGGCTGTAGCCTAATCAGAACCATGCCTTCAACAGAAATTGGAAAGGCACCTGATGCTCATGCTTAATGATAAAAATGTGCAGTCAGTTTTCAAGGAACCCAGGAGTGTTTTAGTTCACAGATCTTGCAGGTACCTGAGGACCTTTGAACAGTGAAGAATCTCAAGTACTGAAATATTCCCAGCATGAATTGGATAATCCATGTAGAAAGAAGCCTGATGAGAGGGGCAATGGGATTCCAGCAGTAACAGACGATCAGAGAAGGATTTGGCTGGACACTCCAAGAAAGCACAGGCATGTTGCTAATCTTACAGCAGGACAATTTTATCAGCAATATTTTAGAGAAGAGATACTATAATAGGGAGGCAATGACATTGTGGACCATGAATCTCACATACTTTAAAGAAAATGAACTCTGGGATTGTGAAAGAAGGAAGCGCCATTCATTCATGTGAGTAAATGTTTATTTAATTCTCATTATGAACAAACTGGACTGAGGTGGGTATTCGGGCAGTAAAGTGGGCAGATGGAGAGAGAGATAAAGATGAATAAAGCAGTCTTCTTGGATAATTTAAAATCATCAGAAGCATGTGATATAGCCACAAAATTTTGGCATCATTGTTTGAGCAACATTTTATATGAAGGCATTTGGGTAGAGAGCTGTCTCATCAGTAAAGAGGCAGGCGTAGGACTCCAAGTTGACCTCAGAGGTCACATAAAAAAGCTCACTATGCTAATGAGCACTTAAAACCCCAGTGCCAGGAAGGTGGAGACAGATGAATTCCTGAGCACACAGGCCAGTCTGCCTAACCTACTTGCCCAAGTCTAGGTCACTGAAAGACCCTGTCTTAAGAAAAGGTGCGGAATGATAGCATTTTCTGTTCAAGGTTCTCCCTTCCACATCAAGGGCTGAGCATGACCTTGTGGCCCTTTGTCTTGATAAACTTTATTTCCAAAGGACAGTTATGTGTCTGCTCCCTTCGTGGACCAATTAGTCCCTCTGACTGTGTCTCTTCTATTGAATAGCTTGCATTGGCATCAGATTCGTGTTACTGACATCTGGTTCCCTTACTAGGTACCCAAAGCAGTAAGGCTGCTTGATCTTCCTTAGAGCTTCCGTAACCAAATCTAAACAAACTGTTTCTTTTTGTAAGTTAACTGCCTCAGGTCTATTGAAGATACTGGGGGAAAAAATTCAGTGAGATGTGACAGCCAAAGCTAAATAACCATCTGAGCAGAAAGCAGGTGAACTAAAGAAGAGGACCCGACTGCATGTGCCCGGGGCATAAGAGAGCAGGAAGGAAGAGCTATGGAAAGTCAACAGGCTGAGAAAGATGAACCAGAACCAACAGATGAGGGGTAAGATGAGAATGAAGGGTTCTGCAACGTGTGTGGAGTGCGGGTACTAGGGAGAGGTTTTCTAAGAATATGAGATCCAAGTGCAGCTCACTATTATTAACTTAGTATAAAAACCCAGCAGATTTTTGTAAATAGCTGATCATTTTTTTTTTGTAGAGAAAATACTTTAAATTTTTTAGGTTATCCTTGCTGAGTTACTTCCGAAAATATAGCCAGTCAATGGCGTACACAATGCATGCACAGAACAGGTCACCTCACACTCTGAGGCTCTCTTCTCTCCAAGATAGCCCCTTCACTTTCCAGTCACTGCAGCCACGTCTCCCCTGTATCCTGTCTGCTAGTGCCAGAAAGGCCACGGGAATTTTTAGCTATGTTATAGCAACTTTGTTTGGCCTGGGTGCTAATTTCTAGCATGGAGTTAAAATGGGAGACATTCTGCTGTTCCCGCCCTCCATTACAACTTTTCCTCCATTGTCTGTCTGGTTGTTCTACAGTGCTTTGCATAACAGTGTTCCGTGTCTTGTCCAAAATGTAGATGTGTTATGCATAGGAAGCTGAAGGCAGTCAGAGAGCCTGCTCGGTTTCTTTTTTACATTGTTTATATACCGTTGTTTTTCCTGCTCACCATTTTTCACGTTTTACTCCCTGGGAACAAGGGCAGTTCTTTTGGCACCTAGAATGTGTCCCAGCCTCTCTTGAAAACAATTTCAACAGGACTTAGCTCTCCAAACCCATAGTGGGCTGCATCTTCCTATACTGGTTACTAATCAAGCCAATTAATCACAGATATGCCCACGGGATATTTTTTGCTAAGAAATTTTTCAAGTGAGTGTAGACCGCTTTTGGGTGGGCTACTCAGTCTAGGGGTTGTAACCCACCCTGCAGTTCAGTTATTCCAGGGTCCCGGAGAGGCACTATCTGTAAGATATGGGCTGAGAGAGAGGAAGGAGGCCATGCTAGGTTTGTCAGAGCCTCCGTTTATTAGAGATGGGGTACAGCTTATATAGGGTAAGGAGTTGGGGGGTGGGCACAGGGGCCTGGGCTCTTGCCGCGTGGTTCACGTTGGTCATGTAGGCCAGGAAGTCACAACTAGAAGATGACACACCTAGTTCTCTAGATAGTTTGGAATGTGGGGCGGGGTCCTCTGACAGATAGCTCTCCATTAACAGCCAATTTGGGTGTGGGGTAGGCTCTGTCAATAGAACGATTCCTAACACAATTATGGGTGTGGGGTTCTCTGCAGACTCCCCAGGGTGATGGTTCCTGTAATGATTTTAGGAGGAAATTGGCTCCTGACAAGTGAGACTTTTGTTAGATGACTCTGGGCTGTGTCAAGTTGGCAATAAGCTAACTAGGACCTTTGCCACGTTTGAGAACTATTACCCTAGAAGTAAATGTGTGGGTAGCATAAGAGAACCTGTGTTTTGGTTGTTGGTGATGGTGGTAGTGGTTTTAATCCAGGCTGGCCTTGAAATGGCTATGTGTGTCAGGATGGCTACTACTTTTCCATCCTCCTGCCTAAACCGGCAAAGCGCTGGAAACTATAGGTGTCCACCATGCTCAGCTTCAGTCCCTGTCCTTGGTTGAGTGAGGTCATCAAGAGTGATTGCCCCTGCATGCACTCCCACCTGTCACTGCACAGAACTTTATCTTTCCCATTCCTATGAACACGGTCTCAGAATTTTTTATATAAAGTGGTTTCTACTACAATTTTATCTTAGTTTTCTGAGTCTAACAAAGCTCACCACTGTCTTTCTCTTCATTTGGTAGGCATCCATATCTCCTTCACAATGATGTCTGTTTTTGCATATTGTTCATTTTTACTGAATTTATTTTTTTATTATTTAGATCTCTGTCAGTTACATGTTTTTTCAAATGTTTTCAAGTCTTTGACTTTCCCCCTTATACTTTTAAATTATAGTTTCAAATGACGTTTTGATGTACAAGAGTCTTCACTGTTTATAATCTATTGGTTATTTTTTGTGAGGCTTTTGTTGGTTTTTAAACCTGTCTTGAGAACCCTTTCCTCCCATAAGGCAAATATTTCTTTTTTATTTTCTTCTAAAAGTCTTAAATTTTGCTTTCATATTAGGTCTTCAATCCACATTGGCTTTATTTTGCACATGTAATAGAGGCCCAATGGTTAGCCGATTGTCCCAGTTACTGAAATCTATAAACTTTGGGGAAGAGAAACGACATCTTTGTCTTACTTAGTTTTTCTGGTCTATGCACAAATGTAATCTGTCTGCTTCTTTAACTGAATCTTTTACAAATGTATTCTAATTACGTTGTATTATTTTGGTAAACTTATTTCTAGACATTTTTTAGCTACCTTGTGCAAAGTATCATTTCAAAATTAAAGTTTGGTGCCGAAATTTAAAAATGATTTTTGTAGTATAGTGATGTAGAAGAGACTTGAAGTGGTAGAATTTATGCTATAAAAGGTTTACTAATGGATTTGCTTAGGAGACCTTAAATCACATGAATCATAATTTAGCTAAAGGAGCACTGTCTCCAGAGTTTCCCAAAGTTACATAGCATGCTACCCAGGCCTGTTAGGAATAAGCAAACACATATTTATATAAATATCTGTTCACCAAGATCGGCCAGCCATTAGGCTCAGTTTCCATAACAACCAACCTTACAACCAACCTTTAGGCCCATCCCAAAGAACATGCTTCTGACAGCTCAAGGGGCAGCACAGTCTGTTGTCTCTGTTTATATTGTTCAAAGTATATCTTGGGACCGTGACACGGAGATTTAAGAATGACAGACATATGGAATGCATAAGCCTTGGATGTATATGATAGCAAAATCCTCTATTCAAAGCCAACTCCTCTTTGGGAACTAGCCAGAGCTTGATGTGTGCTATATTAAAGAGCCTTCTCCTTTATTAATCTCTAAGTGTGAGAAGACATATTATTTCTGTAACAATAGTCTAATTAGCATCCTTGTTTAGTTACAAAATGATACAAACCAGACATTTTCTACTATTAAAGAAATTGGAGGGGCTGGAGAGATGGCTCAGTGGTTAAGAGCATTACCTGTTCTTCCAAAGGTCCTGAGTTCAATTCCCAGCAACCACATGGTGGCTCACAACCATCTGTAAAGAGGTCTGGTGCCCTCTTCTGGCCTTCAGACAGGCATACAGACAGAATATTGTATGCATAATTGATGTGGGAGTGATTTCTTATTAATAAAGAAACTGCCTAGGCCCCTTGATAGGCCAACCCTTAGATGGGTGGAGTAAACAGAACAGAATTCTGGGCGAAAGAAGCTGAGTCAAGGAGTCGCCATGATTGTCCCACTCCAGACAGACGCAGGTTAAGATCTTTCCTGGTAAGCCAGCTCATGGGCTACAAAGATTAATAGAAATGGGTTAGATCAATATGTAAGAGCTAGCCAATAAGAGGCTGGAACTAATGGGGCCAGGCAGTGTTTAAAAGAATACAGTTTCCGTGTAATTATTTCGGGTAAAGCTAGCCGTGGGGGCAGTCAGGTGCCGGGGACACAGCCCCGCCGCTCATATTTCAACACATAATAAATAAATAAATATTTAAAAAAAAAAAGAAATTGGAAGTTGCTGGAGTAACATCTACAGAACTTTTAGGAAAAGATTTGGGGATCTGAGGGTATTCTGTTTAGGAAAGTTATTATCTTTCATAAATGCAAAAATGAGACATGCTCAGATATGCAAACCTTCAATCCTTTTGTTCTCTTTTGCTGTTTGCTTGAGACCAGAATATAAAAGAAATGAATTAGAATTTTAAAATATTAAGTGGAGAATTTACCACCACAATGGATCTGAGCTAACCCCTTCTGAAACAGGAAACAAATAATTGCAAGATCAAACAAGGTGTGGTTAAAAAAATAATAATAATGGTGAACCAAACAGGTATAAACACCTTGGAATAAAATGAGAGTGAGAAGGTGCCTTAGATTCAAAGGTTCTAGATCCAAAGGAAGGAACAAAGGACACCAACATGCAGATTTCCGTCTTCTGGCACAGCAGCATCCTGTCTTCAGGGTGCATTCCTTCACTCGGATGCATTCCCAGTGCTAGTGGTCCTATCTGACCAGCTAATAAAAAGCAAAGATGTTTGCATTCCAAATTATCCCAAAACATCAATGAAACTATTGCACATGGGATTAAAAGTGCAAAGACAGGCAGCAAAGATGTATTAGGAAGAGAAAAAAGAGCTTTATGTAATTATTATAGTGAATAAATTTCCCATAGACTCGTGTCAAATAAAAACAAAATATTTTATTTAAGAGTTTTTTTTCTCTTTCTTTAAACTTAAGCACTTCAAATGTGATTGAAAATTGACAGTTGCTCCATTCATATAAAATCCACTTAGAGAGTAGTTTTATTCGGGAATAGCTGTGAAGTTTTGTTGACTACGAATGGTTCCTATTCTCATTTCTTTTGTTTATCAAATATTTATACAGTGCTTACGACAAGCCAGCTATTGTTCTAAGTGCTTCAGAACGAAGACCTGGTCCTATAAATTAGGATCCGGGCAGAAAACAGATGGCACACACAAATTGGATACATTGAAGTGCAATGAATAAAAAGGCAAAGCAGTTCGTGGCTCTGGGGAACTCAGTAAGGGATTGTGCAACACCCTGTCTCACCGCGGCAAGGAGCCTGTCACCCCCCTGCCAGGTCACCTGCAGGGATGCACAGGAGGAGCCCGGAGGTACACCTATGTGAGCTTCTTTCCAGAGGCAGTCTGGCAAGAACCTTGGGTTGCAGACAATGCCTGGCCACCTGGCAGAAAGAGAATTTAAACAGCTCTAACCTCACTTTCTTCCTGCCTCGGGCTCTCTGGCTGCTGCCTCCTCTCAGCAAACCAACAGTAAGCCAGAAGGCAAGGCGAAGCACTCCTGGATACCCTCAGTATGGGCTGGGCTTCCAAAGCATAGAAAGGGAAAGAGAACTGTTGGAATCTGCGCTAAAGGGACAAAGAGAAGATCATCTCACGACAACCCCACCTAGGAGGTCCTATTGTACATGCACTCTACAGAACAGACATACAGAGAAGTTAAATAACTCGTCCAAAACAGAACAACAAACAAAACTTGTTCAAGGTCACAAGTTCATAAGTGACAAATCTAAGCATTCAGTTCTTTCACAACTCATACCATGAGCTTAAATATCTTACATACAACTCCCTTAATTCAAAACAAGAACATTTCTTTGGGAACTGAAGCTATGGCTCAGCAGGGGCTCAGGGTCATCACAAGGGAGCCCACAGAAGCGACTGGCCTGCTCATGGGAGCTTACAGACTATGGGTTTACAGCTAGGGAGCCTGCACGAGACAGGCCTAGATCCTCTGCATGTGTGTAACTGTCGTGTGGCTTGGTCTACTTGTGGGACTCCTGGCAGTGGGAGGGGGTCCTGTCCCTGACACTTTGGCCGGCTTTTAGGAACCTGTTCCTAATGCTGGGTAGCCTTGCCCAACCTTAATACAAGGAAAGGAGCTTGGTCCTACCTCAACTTGATATGCCTTGCTTTGTTGGCACCCATGGAGGCCTGTCCCTTTCTGAACAGAGGTGGAAGAGGGGTAACTTGGGAAGGGGGGGGCAGAGTGGAGGTGGTTGGAGGGAATGGGTAGAGGAGGGAGGGGATGTAAAGTAAATGAAAATTTTTAATTAATAAAAAATAAAGAAAAAGAAAGTGATGCCTCAGCAGTTAGAGTTCTTGCTGTTCTTGTGGAGGACCTGAGTTCATTCCCAGCACCCACAACAACAGCTCACAAATGTCTGTAACTTCAGCTCCAAGGTCTGACACCCTTTTCTGATTGTCACAGGCACCCACACAAATTTAGAACATACATACACTCAAGCAATAAAATAAATTATTTTTTAATCCTTAAAAAAACATTTCTTCTAATGTCTGATAATGAGATGTAAACCTACTTTTAGAAACCTCCCTATGAGCTGTATCTCAGTCTTCTCTCGACCACCAGTTTCAGAGTTGTGAAGCTTTGCTGTTATTGTAGGCACACCTATGACAACTCCCAGCACAATTCAAAGAGCAAGGCTTCACAGCTCCGATTCTCTCCTTCTATCATGTAGGTAGAATATATAGAGCTAGAGAGAACTCAGCTCATCAGGGCTGGTAGTAAGTGTCTCTACCCGCTGAGCCATTTTGCTGCTCCAGATTGTGGCTTCTTAAAAACCGAAAGCATAGACCTCTGAGGAGTTTTCAGAAATTATTGGATGAAAAACTGTTGCTGGGCCTATTAGGGAGAATTAGTACTATGATTATGGACCTCCATAAGTAAACTTGAAGTCCCCCTCAAGGGGACTTGTGTTTTTCTGTGGCCGCCACCTACAGAAAGAGACTCGGATGGGAACTGGGTGTGGCAGTGCATGTCTTTAGTTTCCGCACTTGGGAGAAGGAGGCCAAGGGTACCCTCTGCTACAAATTGAGATCAAAGTCAGCCTGAAGTACAAAAGAATTTGTGTGTGTGTGTGTGGGGGGGGGACTCAGAGGAGAGTCTAGCAGAATGGCAAGCTGTGTACCCTGATTTACAGTTTACTAATTATAATATCTGTGAGTCCAGTGGAAATCTGGTGTAGCCTCATTTGGAGGTTAGGTAGATTACCTATGATGCCCTATGCAACTAGATATTCTCTAAATTCTTTTTTTTTTTTTTTTGTTTTTTTTTTTTTTTTTGGTTTTTTCGAGACAGGGTTTCTCTCTAAATTCTTAATGAACTGTTTGACATTCTGTTTCTTATAATGAACCCTTTGATAAATTCAACCAATTTGGGACACAATAAAATTATGTTCATGCTTAAAACAATATAATTATCTAGGTATTATTTCTCATTACTTATCCATGAATAAATATTAAAATCAGAATATCTTTAGTTCGTAGTAACATGAATAGAAATAAAATTTTAAAAATACTCTTCAGGGGCTGGAAGTTGTCTCAGCAGTTAAGAACACTGAAGAGGACCTGGGTTCAGTTCCCAGAATCCACATGGTGGTTCAAATCACAGTTGCAGGGGACCCAGGACCCTCTTCTAACCGCCACAGGCACCAGGCACATAATGTATTGCACATACACACATCAGGGCAAAATACTCCCACACATAAAATAAGTCTAAAATAAATTAAAGAAAAATACTCTTCAGGGCTGGGAGGTGGTGGTGCGTGGATTGAAGAACCCTAGCATTCAGGAGGCAGAGACAGGTGAATCTCTGTGAGTTCAAGGCCAGCCTGGTCTACGGAGGCAGAGACAGGTGAATCTCTGTGAGTTCAAGGCCAGCCTGGTCTACGGAGCAAGTTTCAAAATAGACTTCAAAGTTACAGAGAAACCCTGTCTCGAAAATACACTTAAATATATATATATAAAAATATATAATAAATGTATATTTAAATGTATATATATTTTTTTCAAGGCCCCATATGTGACAGTATATGATAAAGGTCTTGGAGAGATTAGGGATATAAGGGTCATACCTAAATATAATAAAAGCTATTTACAGCAAGCTGACAGCTAACATGAAATTAAATGGAGAAAAAATCAAAGCCATCCCCCTAAAATCAGGAACAGAACAAGGATGTCCACTCTCTCCATACCTCTTCAATATAGTGCTTGAAGTTCTAGCAATAGCAATAAGACAACATAAGGGGATCAAGGGGATTCGTATTGGAAAGGAAGAAGTTAAGCTTTCGTTATTTGCAGATGATATGATAGTATACATAAGCGACCCCAAAAACTCTACCAAAGAACTCCTACAGCTGATAAACACCTTTAGTAATGTGGCAGGATACAAGATCAACTCCAAAAAATCAGTGGCCTTCCTATACACTAAGGATAAGGAAACAGAGAGGGAAATCAGAGAAGCATCACCTTTCACGTAGCCACAAATAGCATAAAATATCTTGGGGTAACTCTGACCAAGGAAGTGAAAGATCTATTTGACAAGAACTTTAAGTCTTTGAAGAAAGAAAATGAAGAGGATGCCAGAAAATGGAAGGATCTCCCATTTTTGTAATTATAAAGAAAGTTAGTCCCTTTAAAAGAGAGATGTGGACTGGGCTCAGGCGCCTTCCTTAGATGCTATCATTTCCCACCATTCTGAGCTTTCCAGTTTCCATCCTTGTGGTCACACAGTTTTCCTGTCTGCTCACTCAGGGCTTCCCAGTGCTCAGTGCCCACCCACTCACTTCAAGTTCTGTCTTAGAGAACCAACAGTTTTGTTTTATGCTATGCTCCAGTGGCTCCTAGCCTTCCTCCATCTATTGTATTAGGAACGGGACAGAGCAAGGCCAGGCTCACGTATCATGTTGGCTGCCGTGTGTGGTGCTGAAGGTAGTCCTCAGTTTCTGTGTCTGCAGCCAGCCACGCCGCCAGGTGAGATGCTGTCTGGGAACATACACCATAGGTGGTACAACAGCACATAAGGGGGAAACACCACCCTGATCTAAACTTTAAAAAGAAAAACCTTTGCAAATCATTTTGAAAACAAGAATGTGTGCCCAACAAGGAAAAGCGTTCTATGAAAGCATGTCAACACGTGACTTGAGGCTCAGTAGCGTTTCTCTTTTCATTTCCAGAACTACGTTCCTATTTATGGAGCGTTTGTGGCTTTATGTAAACAGCTTTTGGGAATTGGCTCCTGACAGCTTTAAAAAAGTGTCATCACACACACAACCACCACATACCCACACCATCACATTCACCATACCACACAGTACACACAGACACACACACAAATACAGACATACATGCACACACATACGCACAACCACGACATACCCACATCATCACATTCACTATACCACACAGTACACACACACACAGACACACAACCATAACATACCCACACCCTCACATTCATCATACCACACAGTACACACGTATACACACACACACACATGCACACATACACACATGCACACACAGACACAGACATACATGCACACACAACCATAACGTACCCACACCATCACATTTACCATACACACAGTACACACATACCACACACACACACACACACACACACACACACACACACACACACACTGAGCACACCCTAAGTATAGTCTCCCCTACACTCTATACTTTAATAAGCCTTACTGGTTATGGAAAAAAGTGTTATCTAAATCCTCACCTAGATTGGCTAATTAGTCGGAATGTTTTTTTAAGTTACTAGTTTGGCTTTTGGTATTTTCTGTCCTGTAACCTGCCATATGGCATCCATTTGCCTTTATCACTAATGTGAGTTAAAGTTAATCTTATTGGGGGGGGGGGGAATTTGGAAGAATTCCATAAAATCACTTGAGGCAGCAGAAAGTGAGCGAGTGTTGGGAGACTCTGATCCAGACTGAGGCTGGGAGAGGACCTGGCAGATCCCTTCCGGTGCTTTTGAGCTTTCTCTCAAGTACAGTGCTCACTGCAGAGTGTCTCCCTAGCAAATAACAGTTAATCCCAGCACACTGAAAATCATGTTCAATTCTTTAACATTTCTCTGAAGGTAGCTCTTGTGATGAAACCATGATTCATTTTTCTTTTGGTTTATAGCTCTTGGTCAGTAAATTATGACTCATTTGGTAGTGTTTTAAATTATATCCAAAATCAACTCATAGTTTACTCAAATGAGTGATCACAAGACATGAATAATTTACAACTAATAATTTATAACAGGATCAGTTCTTCCATTAAAGAAATGCACCAGGGATTAAAAAGCCTAAGATGAATGATAAGAGCTTCTCTTTGTTCTTAGCACAATGGCGACTCCTACATTAGTAACTTGGCTTTAATGTGGCAAATTTCATTTTAGATGTTTAAAGTACTCTAGACAGAGTTTGGAAAACAGATCAGTACTAGGCAAGCACAAGGCCTGGCCAGGGCTTGATCCCCAACACCAAACAAGTAAATATATAAATAAATAAAGCGAAACACCACACATTTCCTTTGTTACAATCCACAGCATTCTGAATGGTTCACCTTAGAAGACGGTGTCTTTCATCAAGAGTTAAAGGTTAGGACTTAAGTTAGCAAACCTTTGAAGGGGAAACAGGGTTATACCAAATTCCAGTTGGTGAATCCCCTCCAAGCTCCTGAACAATGCCTCTCCTTAAGCCTTGAGGTGAGGAAGCAAGGAAGGCCTTTCCTATCTGCTTTGGAATGTGATTATTCCGCCAGATGTTAGCCTTCAGAACAGCTTCTGGCTGTGAGCACAGAATAGGTCAGCATGGGAACTGGGCTTGGAAATCGTTACTCAGTGAGTCATAGTCTCAAATTGCTTCTTCCCTTTGATTCTTTCAGTTCTCCAAAGTAGCCCCCCCCCCCCGCCCCACGCAACATGTTGATTACGTACCCTCTAAGCAGTAATTTTCTGCTGAGAAAACTATGGTATATCCGTCACATTGACTTGGGTGAGAGCTGCACACTGTTTGAGTTTTTCATTTTGCTATACCAGAGAACTACCGTGAAGCTTGGTGCAGAGGAATGTGCATATGTGTACACACATGTATACACATGCTCACACATACACCTACGTTCACACAGAGGTGCGCACACACGCTTAGACCTACATGCACGGGTCTATGTATGTGCATACATTTATGGAAATAGTCACACACAGCGGTTATTAACTGATGGACCAGATAAGTGATTATCATTAAGTCCTGGAGAAACTGGGAGCTCCTTAGCTAGTTCCAGGACAGGCTCCAAAACCACAGAGAAACCCTGTCTCGAAAAAAAAAAAAACACCTTCAGGTGTGCCAAGTGTAGCAGTTCCTAAAGCTGGGGCTAGTGCCCTCTGGTCCTGACAACTGTCATGGAGATGTAGTGTCTTCAGCATCTCCAACAGCTTCTCAGTTTACTTATGCATCCACTTGAACCTCTACAAGGCCATGTCATTCAAGCTCAGGCTCCTCGAACATGAGCTTTTCCATTCATTTGCATTCAGCAGAGATTACCAGTGCTTCCTTAGTTACCTTAGTCAGCAGATCTGGAAACTTTGCACCCAAAGCCTCAGCAGACAGGGACAAAGCGCTGTAAGATGCCTCGTCTGGCTTTCCTTTTATGGATGAACAAGATTTCCCACTGTCAGTAGCACGTATGTGAAACCTAAGGAAGGTTGAGACACTGAGTACAGGTGGAAGGAAGTGCATGGGTAACTGGATTGGCTGCATGACTTTGTAAACAGATTGCCTCCTAATGTTAGCTCTTCCCATACTGCAGTGACCCCTGTGGGCATCGAGCTAACAGAGCAAAATAAAAAACACGACCTCGGCCGGTGTTTATATGGTACATCCCTGTTCCATAAACAGAAATGGTGCCCTTTCAGATTTCCAGGTTATCTTCAGTTTTGTAAACACACTCATAATTAGTGTAAATTAGCATAATTAATTGAGAATTAATTAGCAAACTTTATTGAGAATTGTTTATTCAGGAATTGTGAACACTGTGGTCTTCTGTTTAAAATAAGCTTAGAGTGTTGATCAGCCCTGAAGTACCACACGTCTTAGGAACCCTCTCTTCTTTGATACACTAAAACTCCTACCTCTGATTTTCTGAATAGAGACAAAGATGATTTCCAAGCATTGTTTTGTCATTCCAAATTGATACTTGCTGCCTAGATTATATGACACTTACTAGTGATTAGAATCTTAGCTAAAAATAGTCTCATTAAAATATATGGAAATAGTAAATATTGTCTTAATTATCTCAAGGAAATGAGATTAGAGACGACTTCTCTTTACTACAGCATAAATCTGTGTCATAATTACATGTCTGAGGCGTAGCACATGTTTAGATTCAGGATAGGAGTGAGTATCTGGGATATAAAACATATTGATTATAACACAGCACATTGTTTGTTCTCACACTCAGAATCTCCATGTACTGTCAATCAAGTGTGATTTCCTTAGTTGGGGTCTGAAAACTATAAATCATTCATATGGTTCTTTCTTTCTTCTTCTTCTTCTTCTTCTTCTTCTTCTTCTTCTTCTTCTTCTTCTTCTTCTTCTTCTTCTTCTTCTTCTTCTTCTTCTT
>NC_022015.1:87713151-87720651 GCF_000317375.1 Microtus ochrogaster
CTTCTTCTTCTTCTTTTTCTTCTTCTTCTTCTTTTGAGACAGGGTTTCTCTGTGTATCTCTGGCTGTCCTGAAACTCCCTCTGTAGACCAGGTTGGCCTTGAACATACAGAGATGCACCTGCCTCTGCCTCCCTGAGTGCTGGGATTAAAGGTGTGCCCTTAACCTACCTCTGCCTGGCCATTCACATGGTTCTTTAAAAAAGATTTTCAGACTTATTTATCTATTGGGGGAGGGCGTGTGATACCATGTAAATGTGGGGGTTAGAGTTGGTTCCCTCCTTCTACTACTCACATTCTAGGGATCAGACCCAGGTTGTCTGTCTTGGAGGCAAGTGCCTTTACCCACTGTACCATCTTACCAGCCCTGATACTTTTCTGTACTTCATTGTGGAGATGGGGTGTGCTCACACTCTGCATATGGAGGTCAGAAGACCGCTTGTGGGAGTCGTCCTTTCCTTCCTCCATAAGATCCCTGGTTGCAGGTTGTCACGAAGGAAGCTTTCAGTGCTGAGCCATCTCATTGACCTTCACAGGGTTCTTCATGCAACACATCAGTCACTCTACCATGGCATTCAGCCAAATGGAGAGCCAAGGGGGAAAGGCAAGGAAGGAGATGATGACTTAGTGCCTGCCATTTTTGCTGTTTTTGATGAGAACAAAGCTAGAGTGTGGGTCCTGAGTGTCAGCTGCAGCTCACTCTCATGGGAAGTGTGATTTTCTTGCTTTTGGACTTCATCATCTGTAAGACTGGTAATGACAGTACTTAGCAGCATAAAAACTGTAAGCAGTAGCTAATGTTTACCAGGCATTTACTGTGTCACTGTGTCAACCTCCTTACACTCGTTATTTATCTTAATCCTGGTATTTATCTCATTTTCCACATAAGGAATCCAAGGCTTGAAAAGATTAAGAACCTAGCCTCAAGTCTCTCATTCACCTTGGCCTCAACTAAGTGAAGAATCCACCTTGAATACGGCAGGTGTAGACTGCACTCAGCACTTAAAAGTGACCACTGTGATGATTCCCATAGCAGATCTCAAAGGGTTATGCCAGCGAGTGCTAAGTCAGGATCAGAGAGAAGCATAAATCTGCCATTTATTCTTGCAGCTGGCTAGCGGGCGACTTTCAGTAAATAAAAAGATTCTGGCACTTTGCAAAGCATTGTGGAAACTTGTCTTCTTTGTCACCTAGCTCAAGCTTCCATCTTCCTTTCCAAAAAATAAGGCTCTTGGATGGGCTTGGGGATGTTTGTGCTCAAGTCCCACGCTAGGTAAACTTTGTTTCTATACTCAGGTTTACATCACCCTTCTGACATCTTGGGTGTTCTCAATCAAAGCATGCTGCTTCTTGACTAATATTTTTTTTTCTCTCAGGGGTAGCCATCATGAATTATTAGGCTATGTACAGGCCAGTCAGGTAGTGTAGGACATGACAGAGGTCTCCTGGCTTTTCCCTCAGTCAAAACATTGTTTGAACTAATCCACATACAAAAAAGAAAACATGTATTACTGATCTTGATTTTTAACTTCATTTCTTAATTAGAAAGTGATCTTAAAAACCAGTCTAGCAGAAATTCATGATAAGAAAAGACACATTTTATAACTTAGAATTATTTTAAACTAATAAATTAGAAACTGTTATGCTTCTGGTGTATATTTTTAAAATGTGTGTGTGTGTGTGTGTGGCTCTGAGTATGTGTCTGTCTCCTTGCAACAACTCAGCCCAAAGCACCTTCAGGTGAACCCTATTTCTGAGTTAACCATGGTGTATATTTTTAAAATGTGTGTGTGTGTGTGTGTGTGTGTGTGTGTGTGTGTGTGTGTGTGTGATGTGAGTGCAGACATGAGTGTGCCAGGACTCGTGTGAAGATGTCAGTGGACAACCTTCCATGTCCGTACTCACACCTTCTACGTTGTTGGAGACACCGTCTCTTGGTTGTATGTAGCTCCTCACCACACAAACACTAGAGTTACAGGTATGCATAACCGCACCCAGCTTCTGAGGAATTAATCTGTAGTCTTCATACTTGTTTAGTAAGTGCTGTAACCACTAAGCCACCTCCCAGTCCCTAGTGTACTGTTTAGCTATCATTTCTGCTTCAGAGGCTGACTGAAGAAATAAAAGTGTCTTGTCTCACATTTTGGAAAAATTACGATAATTGTTCTCTGAGACTCTCCTTAGGCTAACCTTCCATGGCTGATGGATTCCAAGGGAATCTGGGACACAAAGGGGATGGTTTTTAAAAATAGAATCTAGCAAGATCGGGTGTAAGTTTGCAGATGCGTGGCTTCCACTGACGCTAACAGGAGCTGTGCTGTTAACCCCTGCCCCCCAGTGACATGTTGCACGGTATCCCAGGAAGTCTGGTGCCCGGGAATCATCACATCAGCGTCACTTTGATAAGCTTGTCACCAGGTAAAATAAAGTACGTGGATGTTTGCTTCTTCCCCTGAAACATAAAGTAATTATGGCTATATAAAAACCTTTTACCATAACTAATTAACTAGGAGCTCCTCATAAACTATGTGTCGACAGCGCCATATGTCTAATTATCTTTTTTCGCCCCGTTGTGATGTTGAATAATGAACAAAACATTACCTGATGAAGTCCTCTATTTTACGACGATGTCTCTAGAGACAAAGGAGACGCAAAGGCTTAAATGCCACCTTCAATTACATCTTGGCCTTGGCAGGCTTTCAGCTAGTCTTCATTTGCATGGAAAACACAAGAAAGAAAAAGAAAAGAAAGGGGGAAAAGAAGGAAGAAAGGATGGAGGGAGAGGAGAGAGGAAGGGAAGAAAGGGAACTGAAGAGAAGGAGGGATTGGCTGATTCTTAAAACTGTGAGCTATGGAGGCTGAAGAGATGACTGAGCAGTTAAAACTCAGTTATGTGGTTTGATCTGTTGGGGGGGGGGAGTCCCTGGTGGTTGCACCAGGACCTATGCCAGGCACATGGACTACTTTCTGGAGCCCATTCCCACGATGGCATAAAGGGATGGGGGGCCTTGTTCCCACCTCAAGTTGGTATCCTGGACCTTTTGACTCTCCAAGTAAGGCCTTACCCCCTCCGAGGAGTGGAGGAAGGATGGGAAGGGAAAGGTGGGGTGGGAGAGGGGAGGGGGGATAACTAGGTATGTAAAATGAAAAGTAATTTTTTTAAATAAAAAATATGAAAAAAAAAAGAAGGTCTCGGTTTTGAAGTCCACAGCTACAACTGGGTCCCTCCCACGTCAGGTTCTTTTCCTGGAGGTCTCTGTTGATTGACATCTGATAGTGCTACAGGCATCTACCTGGGGTCTATGTGAGAACATGGCTCCTGAGTCAGTGTGTCTGAGATGAGCCCATCAGGCTTCCAAGTGATGTTTGTGTCGCAGGCCCTCAGGTTACACTCTGAGCCATGTGCCTTCCAGGGGAGTTCTTTCACACATAATCTTCATTTTCTCCTCATCCACAGCTCAGAATTCTGGGGACGCAAACTAAAAACACTTGGTCATCATCTTGGTACTTGTTCAGTCCCTAACCTCCCCACCCCCCCCCACCACCACCACCATAGATAATTATTTCTTGTGTTAGAAGTTTACTTAGCAAGTAGATTCTCTGCTCCTTTACTTTCTGCCCCAGCAGGTGACCCATCATAGGCCATGCTAAGTTTTGTTGCTTGGCTTCAGTTTAATTAGATTGGAACAAAATTGTTTTCTTTATGCTATATAGGGATCATATTTCTTCCCAAAGAAATACACCAGACTAACTTTCAAAAGCTTTGGGGGAGAGTCATATTGTCAGAAGATGGCAACTGTGATTCTCAAACACGCTATCTAGTTATAGCTCCAAACATCAGACCTGCTCCCCGAATCCCACTGACCAGTCCCCAACAAGGAAAATGCACCAGCAGCCTCACCTGGCAGCAGCCTCACCTGGCAGCAGCCTCACCTGGCAGCAGCCTCACCTGGAAGCAGCCTCACCTGGCTTTACTCCCCTAAAGATGTTCCCTCATGTCCCCAGTTTTGTTTATCCCATCTCTCTGGACCCAACCTGGTATCTTAAGACATTAAGGAAAATGAAACAAATACTTTCTCTCCATTAAAATAAAAATAAGGGACTTCTTAATTTAATAAATTGAATGTATAAAGAAATTTACTTACTTAAAAACTTATCTTTCAGGCAAATGTGCTTCATTTGCACCCTCCCTTCTACCGATGTTAAAGAAAAAGCAGTGGGGATGAATCTGGGTTGGTAGAGTGTTTTCTTAGCATGCACAAGGCCCTGGGCTTGTTCCCTAGCACAAATGGGTGGGGTTGGTACATGCCGGTGAGGTCATCCTTGGCTGTCTGTATAACAAATTTGAGACCAGCTGGGCCTGCATGAGATGCTGTCTTTAAAAATAAAAGGATGGAAAAATCATGGTGATTTGTTCATTTCTGCTACCATTCTTGTGGTGCCCCACAACCTCCCCAAACCATCCCAAACAAACCTGGGGTTTCTTTCTCATTGACCCAGTCTGAGTAAAATTAACTCTTCTCAGACATGACAGAGCTTCGATTGTATGTTAAAGTCATTCGGCATTAATTGGGTGGTAGTCTGTGTGACACATTTTTTTTTATTGTTGCAGCATGGCATTTAAATATTTTGTCATTAGTCCACTTTTGACATATTTATGCCTTATCAAAAGATACAAAATTAAATTTTGCTAAAGAAATCCATGACCAATGTCTGTATGTTACCCTGTGTGTCTGGCATCTGTTCATCCATTCAACAACTAATTCTTGAGAACCTTAATAGTAGAGTGATTGATTAATAACTCAAATAAGGTAAAATATATGTACATAATTGAATTTAATGCCCTAATATTTCACAATTCCGGCCCTTCTGCATATAACATCTTTCGTGACATCCTTCTGAAGCAGATGGGGGAAAGTAATATGTCACACACCACACTTAATTAGTAGATTCAGTTTGACAGAGTTTCAAGCCAGCATGCGAAAAACAAAGACACTAAATGGAATAATATAAAATTTAATTGTGACATGTCAAACAAAGTCTTAGAACAGTGTCAGAAAAGTACTGGAGTGGAGTGGTGATCTGGAAACTAAACACGGCTGGATTGATTTATGACTGATTTGACCGAATCAGCAATCTAAAAAGGAAAGCTTGCTCTTAAATTTGGGTTGAAAGCTTGGCAGAGAGTGAAACAGCCTGACCTCCACACTTAACACATTCCATAAGTAGACAGCAAACATTAAAAATGCCCCGTAGCTCAATGTCTTCAGCCAAAAAGAACTAATCCAATTGAGCGAGACCAAAGGGAGTGACTGGGAATGTATGGTTCTGGGATGTCTCTGAGGTATTCAGACCTGAGTCAATTTAAGGACTTGTAAGTTAATAACTAGGACTTTACACATAATCCCGTACTTTACAGGTAGCCAGTGAAGGTTTTATACAGCCAGGGTAATGCGATTTTCATGCTTGGTGTCAGTCAAAATGTCAGTAACAGAGTTCAAGACCAAGAGAAGTTCCTGGTTCAGTCTGTTAGAGTCCTCAGGAGGACAGGTGTAGCCAGCATGCTAGAGAGACACGCCCACAGGCAGTGAGGGATAGTAGGGGCCACAGCAGGGCGGTGAGGGGACGTGGGGGCCACAGCAACAGTTAAAGGTGGTCTGGTAAATAATTAAACAGGAAGCTTAAAAGATACATCAGGGTGGAAGATTTAGTGCACGTTCAGAGTAGAAATCTTAGGAGCGAGCCATCTTCAAAGCTGTTCTGGGCAATTTTCGGATCTGCAGTAATGGTAAGAAGCCAGAAGCAATACAATTTTTTTTTCTTATTGTGATTCATCATCAGCTGTTAATAGTCAGGCAGAGAATATCTAGAGGCTAGGTAATTTGGGAGTGAGTTTAAGTTCTGAAGGGCAAAAAGGAATGCTTTTACACAAACACACACACAGACACACACACAATTTTACGTATGGATGTGTACATGTATTTTTTTGAGATGGGATTCTGCTATGTAGCCCAGGGTAACCTCAAACTCATGATCCTCCTGTCTCAGTCTCTTAAGGTGCTGGGACTACCCAAATGTACCACCACTACCCTCTACATAGATGGATATTGTAAATGCAGTTAATTGGTTTGCTTTTTAAAAGAGAATTAGCCAAGAACTGTATGTGGATGACGGTGTGGGTTTTGATTTCCTGGTGGAAATGCTGTGATGTCAGGTGATAAGATCATTACAGATAAGATCATTACTGGTTTCTGTTGAGAAAAATAGAATGGGAAAGCCACCAAAACCAATTGAACACCCTTAATATGTCAAACCACTGCACTAGCTACTTGGCACATATTCTCTTACTCCCATTTTAATATTGCAAGGCAGGTAGTAATGGCGAACAAAACTAGCAAATGATTGCTCAGAGGAGTGTGTAATGCTAGTTCCTGAGCATCTGACATTAGTGTGCAAACCAGTTACAACTGGGTTGTAGTTAGAAATGCAGACTCTCGGGCCTGGCCTTCCATCTGCTGAAATCAGAATTTGCCTTAATCAACAGCCATTCCAAGTGTCCTTTCAGATAGTCCTCATGGAAAACCAGACCGGTGGCATGACCAAACTCAGGGCTAGCCAG
This sequence comes from Microtus ochrogaster, assembly GCF_000317375.1. Classification (NCBI taxonomy): domain Eukaryota; kingdom Metazoa; phylum Chordata; class Mammalia; order Rodentia; family Cricetidae; genus Microtus; species Microtus ochrogaster. Next base: position 87,719,768 of record NC_022015.1, read on the forward strand.
ACATCCTGTTGTGAAAATGAGCGGTAGTGAGGGGTCCCTCATTAAAGAAGTCCATTCATAGAGGATGCTTAGGGTGGTATTAGACAGCCAAACAAGGAAATGAGATATTTTCTGTCTGATTCTTGCACAAGTACAGAAGCTCATGGGCTCTGAGGAAGAGTCATTCCATAGAAACGTATTGAGCAGCAACTATTCATGGCAAAACAGAGGTCAAAATAGAAGGTTCTGGAGTCAAATTATCTAGATTGAGATTTGGGACGACTGGGCACTGGCTTTATAACCTTGAGCAACTTAATCTTGCATCCCCCAATTTCAGTGTTTGCAGAGTAGAGTTTGCTAAGGCATACAGAAAGAGCACAGTGGTTTCCAGCTCCTGAGAGTTCACATTTTGTGCTATGGAGGTTGTGTATAATATGGAACACGGCTTATGTGTTGCTCCCCTGTTTATCAAGGAACTTAATTTTGAAAGGGAAAGCATCATTCTTAGGTATAATGGTGTCAAATGTTGTAGGTGAAGAGGAAGGGACTCTGGAAATGGTGAGATTGCTACCTGGCCCATAAAGAGAATGAGGGGATACCTCTGAGGTAATGGAACTTTTCTTGTGGCCCAAAGCTTTGTAAAGAGACTTTCATGGAAGATACACCATCACTAAACATTATGACCAGGAATTGCACATTGCAGTGGCCCATGTAAGAAGATGACAACTGAAAAATCTTCCTATTCAAACAACTTGGAAATAATGATACAGAATCAAAAATGTTCTTATCACAGGGATAGGGAGGTAGCTCAGCTGATAAATGTTTGCTGCATCCTCAGAACCCACATAAAAAAGCCAGATATGGTGGCACCCACTTGTAATTGTATTGCTGGGGAGGCAGAGACA
>NC_022015.1:87725651-87765851 GCF_000317375.1 Microtus ochrogaster
TCCAGTTATGAGACCAATCATTATGCACACAAAGTTATGCACATCAATTGTTTTTAAGCACTTGTCTCTGATTGTTGTGAATTATTCATGACCTAAGCATTTAGAGATACTAGACTCAAATTTTAAAGTTTCTTCATTTGAGCCAGGCAATAGTGATGTGTGACTTTAATCCTAGCACTCTGGAGGTGGAAGCAGGCAGATCTCTATGAGTTCCAGGACAGCCTGGGCTACAAAGCAAGTTCCAGGACAGCCAGGGCTACACAAAGAAACCAAACCAAACAAACAAAAAAGATTCATTTGTAGTTAACAAAACTAAAGCACACAACTACTTTGTCATTACTAAAGTCTTTGAAGATGTTTTTTGTAAAAGTCTATTTATGTACAGCAGAAAACTTTAGTATAAAATCATAATCATTTTCAAGTCTTGACAAACATTCACATTTAATGAAGGTTTATTTATAACACCTTCAGATTTCATGCGTTCTGGAGCCCTCTGAAGTTATATTTGTTAGGAAAGGGAGCAGCGATGGTTTTAGTCTGTTCACCTATCCCTGCTAAATTACTGATTATAATCACAACTTATAGAGGAGATGGCTCAGTCAATAAAGTGCTTTCCTTGAAAGCATGAAGAGTTGAATTCAATCCCCAGAACCCACATTTTAAAAACATCAGGAGGTTTTGGAGAGACAGCTCAGAAACAAAGTGGATTCTGACGTCCAGAACACCTGGGTTTGGTTCCCAGCACTTCCTTCAGTAACTCACACACCTGTAACTCAGATCAAGGGGACCTGACACCTTCTTATGGACTCTGTGAAAGGAGTGGTATATATAGAGAGACGGAGAGGGGAGAAATAGAGATTTTAAGAAGCATGTAGTTGCAGGCTTGTTAACCATAGCACTGTGGAAGTAGAGAAAGGTGGATCATTTTCTAGCCAGCTTCACCTACTAGGAAGGTTTCAAGTCAGTAAGACACCTTACTTCAAAAACAAAACAAACAAACAAATAAAAACTCATGGTTCTAGAGCCTTACAACCACAGTCAAGTTTGTCTTCTGGTCTCCTCACACACACATGCACACATACCCATGCAAACACTTGCACACACACACACACACACACACACACACACACACATGCACACATACCCATGCAAACACTTGCACACACACACACATGTTTTTTTTAAACCACAAATCAACACTATATGACACACTTGGGCCATTCCAAAGAATGATGAAACCTGGAAATCTAAGTCTGCAAAGCAGATAACAAAAGGGAATTCTGTACATGACAAACAATTTGGCTTATAAAATTCCCATTCCATGTTTATCTCCACAGCGATGCATCAAGTTGTCTACATAAATTATAGTGTAGGCTATGTGGCCGATTTAGAAAGTAACTAAACTAGTGCCATAAGAAATCTGTGAACCCCAATATGATGCAAGCTCCTAAATTCTCGCTTGTTCGTGCTTTCTTCAGGTTCGGTTTGTCAAAGTGTTGCGGTTTTTATCCCACAAGTCATGCCTGTTAATGTTCTCAGTTTTCTTAAGACATAGAATTTTAGTCTCAGCAAAGTACAGTCCCAACCCACAGACCAAGCCGATGTCTGTACTTTAGTTACTGCAGTGAAGGACAATCACGGTCTTTATGATACAGAAATTCTGTCCTCGTCATTTCCAAACTGCCACACGCCATTGTGGGTCATGACAACTATAATATGTGCTTTTCTGAACTTTGAAGCACTTGAATATTGTAAAACCTAAGTATTGTAAAACTACCCCACTACACACACACACACACACATGGGGCATGACTCATGTATTTTGTTCTTAAAAGAGACTTCCAGGAGTCCAGAGGTAATTAGCAGAAGTTCAGGACTCAGCTCAACACCGCTTGTTTCCCCTTCTCTCTCATTTGTAGCCACATGGAGTACCACTCACCAAAAATTCTGCATGGGCAAAATGACAGTGACAGCTCTGATGCTGGCTGGGCACATTGCCTTCAGAGCCATGCTAGGATGAATGGGTAGATGCTCTAGCCTTAAGCAGATGACTCAGAAATATTACAATAAATTAAACAGCACTTTCCACTTTGTAATATATGTCCAGTCTTGACCCTCTGGGTATATGTATAATTTATATTTAATATATGTATAATAGGTATAATTTATATTTATATTGTTGCTGATATTCCGAGATAAGAGTTTAGAGATTTCCTTTGATGGTCTTCCTACGTTCAGCAGTAGCCAGATGAGGTATGGTTTAATTAAAACTGCAAAGGCCAGCATGGCACCATCTAAACTCTCTACCACCCTTGCCCTCTGTAAGTATTATATGTAATCAGATCCAACAAAGCCCACTGGTCCTTGCTGGTGATGATTTCCTGGGCTTTCTTAGCATATGATAGATATTCATAGTTTTGGTTTTGGTCAGTTGCGTTCCTATGTCTGGAGCAGGAAAAAGGAATGTTTTAAATCCATTTAGCCAGGTCTTGAGTTTGGGGTCAGAGATATGCGGTAACTTCCACACCAGTCTGCAAACATCTGGCATCCCAGATGGGAATAGTAACAACTCTCCTCTTATTTTCATAACTGCATTATAGAAGACATCCACCGGCTTCCTCCTCAGTGAGTTTAATTCACACCAATATTTTAAGGGAGATTAGAAAAAGGGGGGAAGGGAGAAGCAAAAGAAAACATCTCTCACAGCACAGAAAGTCCGGTTTTCATGTGTCCCTTGTAAAAAGATTCAGAGGTAATTATAGTGTGTAACAGATCTTGCAGGCTTATTTTGTGAATCAAATCAACTATGTATCATGTCCTGTACTGAGGAGCAATGTGCACTACAAACATGCATATCTTAGCACAAATTTAGAGTGTGTGCTTCTCCTCTAAAATAAACTTCACTACTTATTCTTGTTTTTTAGTCAATCAAGATAAAAATCCATCCCATAGTTTCTCATGTTACCATTTCCCTCACTTGGAACACTGATCTAAAGAGACGCCATATCTTCACCACCACCAGCAACTGAATGAAGGAGCTACGGTGGCACGGGGACTTTATGCCGCTTGCTTTGCTCCTGATATGATTTTCCAGTACATTGGCCAAATTTGCTGGAGTTGTTTGGCCTCCAGAAGTAATGAAAAACTCAGAGGCTCAGCTCCTTCCCAAAAGGGGCTCTTGAGATCGACCACAGAATCGCAGATCCAAAGCCGACAGGTATAGGGTCATGTTGCTGCTGGTCTCCATGTGAAGAGGGGAAGTGGGGGTGGGATCCTAACTCACAAGACTGACAACACAACGCTCCTCAGGACCAGGTCACTAAAGGCAAGAGCGTCGGGGCGGGTGACATAGCTCAGCGGGTAAAGGTATGACCTAAGCTTGACCCTTGGTAAAGAATCATTGTCAGAGAGTTGCCTTCTGAACACGTGTGTGCCATAGTACATACATGTGTATAAATCCATCCATACATACATAATAAGTAATATATAATACAAGCAAGAGCTGGGAGGACTAGCCTGCTTTTGGTCAGTTCTGGGTACTGAACCCAAGGCTTCATGTTTGTTAAGCAAGTGTTCTACCACTGAGTCCCAGCTCCATCCCGGACCAGGCCTCTTGTCTCTTGTTGACACGCACCCTGAGCAATGCCAGGGTGATTGGCATACAGCAGGCTCCTCATAAATATTTAAAAAATAGGTGAATGAGTGGTGGCTAGTTTTTTTTTTTTTAATCAAGACCCTAAGCCAGTTGGGCACCAAATCATTCTGCCATGTAACACACACACACACACACACACACACACACACACACACACACCGGTGTTGTTAGCTCAAGCTAGTGAAAAGAGCAGCCGGGTCAGGCTGGGGAGATGGTTCTGCCAGCAAGGTGCTCGCCATGCAAGCACAAGGAACTGAGGTAAATCCCCAGAACCCACTTAATATTTTTTTTTAAAAAAGATTGTCATTATTAAATTACTAATGTTGTATGTACATGATATGGGGAAGCATCCATGCATGGCATGTGTGTACTGTTCAGAGGACAACTTTGTGGAGTCTCTCCACTCCTGCCTTTTATGTGGGTTGTAGAAATGGTACTCAGGTCACAAGGTTTGTGTAGCAAGCGACTCTACCTACTGAATCATGTCACTGGCCCTCAAGACTTTTCAAAAGCCAAGTACATGGCATGTAACCCCAGTTAGGGGGAGACAGAGACAGGCAGATCAAGGCAACGTCCTGTCAGCCTGGCCTGTTTGGTATGTTCTAGTGAGAGACACTGTATAATATCAGTGGGCAGACATGGAGAGATGGCTTAGTGGTTTAAAGCACTTGTTTCTCTTTCAGAGGACCTGGCTTCTGTTCTCAGCACACATAATTCCCGTTCCATGGGCTCTGACATGTTTTGCTGACTTCCATGTCACTAGGAATGCACACAGTGCATATTTATATATGCAGACAAAACATGCATATGCTTAAAATAAAAAACTAAATAAATCTAAAAGTATTTTTAAGTATGTGGTGTCCTGGAACAGCAGTCATCTCCTGGCTTCCACATGTACGCACTCACACCCGCACATGTGTGCGCATGCACACACACACACACATACACACACACACACACCTGTAAATAAATAAAACTTAATTACTTTCTAATATTGCATTAGCAGAGGAACGTAATGACTGAATTTCCAGGAACAAATGGCTTGGAGCATTAGCTTTTTCTTCTATAAGCTGAGATAACCCTGTACCTTCCTATTTCACAGGGCTTTCTTACACCAAATTAGATCATGAACAGCAAACTCTGCATGGTGGTGGGGATATTATTACGATCAGCAAACAGCCTTTACTATTTAGCTCATTCATTACAAAGGTACTATCTGCAGTAAAGCTTAGGCAGGGTTGCTCTCAGGTGATGCCAGACTTCTGTCAGGAGAAATGCTGGGAGCTAACCCACTGGATGCTCCTGAAGGAGAACCAGGTGTCCAGAAGCCAGCAGAATTAACACAAGCTTGGGGATGTGCAAAATGAGGTGGGGGAACACAGGGAAGTACTCAAGAAGAAAGCAGGCCAGGCTGAGGCTTAAGCTGAGTATCTCACACAAGTTCCAGAGGCTGCACTTCCCATAACCAGTCCAGACAGAAGATTCTACTGCAGCTTAGAGAATTCTGGGTGGACAGAATTGTTAATATCTAGAAGAGTCTAAGGCATTGGTAGATAAATCTACTTTGAGGCACGGGCACCTGAAAACAGAGGCTATTTTGAAAGGAAGGTATGGTAGGTACTAGGAGGACTGGGATTGGGCTCTACTGAGTGCCAGAGATGTACCAAGTAGCATAGGGCAGAGACAGAAAGCACAGGTTGTAGTAAGCTTTCTTGCAGGACTATCTTTGGACTTCCAGCATGCAAGTGATAACCCGGAGATTGTTATTAATTATGAAAGCTTGGGCTTAGCTTAGGCTTTTCTCCAACTAGCTCTTATATCTTAATTAACCCATACTTCCTTAATTCATATGCTGCCATGTGGCTCAGTTACCTTGTCTTAGTATAGCACATCTGACTTGCTTACAAGTCTACTGGTAAAATCGCATGCCTAGATTCCTCCTCCCAGTCTCTCTCTCTCTCTCTCTCTCTCTCTCTCTCTCTCTCTCTCTCTCTCTCTCTCCAGAAGTCCCACCTATTCACTCTTGCCTAGCTATTGGCCATTTAGCTCTTTATTAAACCAATCAGAGGGTATCTTAGGCAGAGACACATCTTTACAGTAAACAAATATTCTGTAACAACAGGTGAACAGGTTTGTCCACCTGGGTAGAGAAAGGAGAACCCAGGACTTGGGTCTGTGCACTCTAGACATTAGAAGGTGGGATCTAAAAACACACTGGATCCTGGGAGGGGGTGACTAACATACAGGATCCAACCACCCCAACTTTCCATGGATTGTGCATCTCAGGGGAAGAGCCTCTGATTCTGGGATCACACACAGGCTATGTTGGCCTGACCAGCACTCAGATGGACACACTCCAAACATCCAAGGGAAGAAGATTACAAATAGCATGCCTTTTTCAGTCTCATTACTGAGGTCCCTCTGCTATGAAAGACCTGAGAAAAAATCCAGAGCTTTTTAGGGAACGTTTTAGAAGGAAAAGGCAGGAGTAGAAGAGGCACTGTCAGAATGAACCCACAGTGTGCCCAACCCACCATGCCGTAATTTTCCAGCGTCCTTTGAAGAACCATCCCTTTGAGCATCAAATAATTAATTAAAAATTTGCAAATGTTTAATTACCTACACTCACCTTAAAACAGTTAAATATAATGGTTTTCCCAAGAATTTATAAGTGATAATTATGAAATTTATTGGGGTATGGAGAAGGCCATACTGATTTGAAACTGAAAGGTCACAGCTAAATTCTTGGTCACCAGTCTGTGGCACTATTGTAAGATGAAGCAGCCTTTAGGTAGCAGGACCAGCCACTACAGAGTTAAGTATAGAGGTGCCTCAAAAAAAAAAAAAACTGAAAATAGATCTACTTATGTGACCCAACTACAGCACCTGGGTATTTGCCCAAAAGAGTCCAAATCAAAATATCTCAGACTCACCTATCCATCTTTACGACAGCACCCTCCACAATAAGTGTGGAAACAGCCTGGGGGTCTATCAGTGGAGGGATAGATAAAAAATACATGATGTATCCACAATGGATATGTCAGCCATAAAGAAGAATGGCATTATGCTATTTTTCTGGAAAATACATGCAAAAACTGGAGATGATCATGTTAAGTGAATTAAGCTAGCCTCAAAAGCAAAGTATAGTATATTTTTTCATAACTGTAGTTCTTAAATCTTTATGGAGAAGCATAAAATCACATCTGTACAGATGATATGGAAGTAGAGGAGAAACTATCTTGGGAATCAAGGAGAAGGCTAAGATGCTGGGGAAGGGAAGAGGGTAGAATCGGAGAAATATGCTCAATGAGCAATATATCCTTGTAAGAAAATGTTCTCTGTAGCCTAGCATATGTACAGTAAACATATACAGTTGAAAAAATTTAAAAATGTTTTAAAACTTTGTTTTTGCTGAATTAAAATAGCTAGATAACTGTGCAACTAACCAGACAGATTTCTAAGTTTATTAGGGCCAAAGCTTCTAGATTTATTAAAGTAGAGAATAGCAGAGGAAGACATCAAGTTAGAAGGGAAGAAAGTTGGGAAGGGGAAGAGGCATGGCTGGAACGGGAGAGGGACAAGAGATGTCACAAGGTGAACATGATCTAAATACATTATGTACATGTAAAAAAGCTATAATGAAACCCACTATTGTGTGTAATTAAATGCACTAATAAAAACATTTTAAAATAAAATAGGAGAAGGGGAGAGAAAAAGACATAGGACATGGAGTTAATCCTGAACTTCAGTTAGTTCACACTTAGTAGTATCCACTTCATGACGCTTAGAAAACAAGATGCATGTGGTAATGTTCCCCTAAATTGTTTGCTAAGCTGAATTAGACATTTCAACTCATTAATCAATTTATTAATTTATAAAACACACTTACATAGCAGTAGCTAGGTGCTAGATATTTCTCTACATGACTTTTAGAAAATCCTACCTTATCTAGCAGATATCAGAATCCATGAATATAAAAAAGCCATGCACAATAGTCTCTCGTTAGAATTTTAAATCTCCACGGTATCTTTATTTGGAGGGTCAACACAATATGGATTTGGTGACTTTCAGAGTAAAGATTTATATTTAGAATTTTCCTTTGAGTATAGAATCAAACATGCCCAAATTTTCTTTTAAAAAAATTGTAAAAACAGAAACATACAAAGAAGGCAATAAAATCACCTTCCACAGAGGTGCTCTCTATGTTTCTTTAGACAGACATCTTTTGGGAAAAAAGAAATAAGTAGCTTTAACATCTGTTTCTTCTGTCAGATAACACCCGAGATCCAGCTACTCTTCACCCCATCTTTCTGTTTTTTTTACAGCCAGTGCATTTGTCACTATCTGAAATTACCTCATTTGTTGGTTTTTATTTGTATTCTGCCTCTTATTACTAGGACCAAATCCTCCTTTCCATCTCCAGACCAGGTACATAGTTGGTGCTCAATAAATCTTTCATAAATGAATTCTCATCCTTCTCTGATGTGTATTTGCTCTCCATGGCCAATTCATCATGATAACATAACACAGTGTATCTTTGGTTATAGGTGTTACATCAGTAATTGTTGTGTTCACGATTACTTAGCTCAACGCTGAAAAAAGATCTTATCTATATTTTAGGAACCTACATAACCCACAAATTCTATCCAGATTAAAGTGGTTATAATAATGCTACAAAAAGCTTTCAAAGTGCAAGTGAGGTCTTGCTTATTTCCAATTTTAATGTATTTCTCCTCTCCCCCCGGAGACACTCATGGGTGGAAGTTTGACAGGATACATTTCACATGAGAACACATATGACCAGGTCAATAGAAAATGACAACCCAAGTGTCCTATAAAGCCAAAGTTTCATTTTTTTTCTCCAAATGCTTAACATACTAGCAGTAGGTAAGAAAAATTCACGATGCATTAGGGAAATAGAAACAGGGTATCTGTTGGATTGTGATTGATGTCTGAAAACATTTCTTATCATGGCCCTAGGACACACTGAAACACAAAGACAAATGCTTGGTTTGGCTTATGGATTTCTTCCATTAAATTACATCTCATTTAGACAACAAGAATGCATATTGCTCTTGTACTACAGGATTAGAAACAAACAACTCTGTGAAGTGCTTGGGCATCTATTGTTTACCCAATTCTAGACTGAGCACAAGGAGCTTATAGGTTGAGGGTAAATGACAACCAGAGTGGCTCCCATTTAATATAGTTATCCACATTCCAGGTAGGAGGGAATGGTCCTAGATTGGTTTTCTGCTACTCTGATAAACTTCCCTGACCATTAGAAATTTCTTGGAGGAAAGAATCCCTTCCAAAGCCAGGCGGTGGTGGCGCACGCCTTTAATCCCAGCATTTGGGAGGCAGAGGCAGGCGGATCTCTGTGAGTTCGAGACCAGCCTGGTCTACAAGAGCTAGTTCCAGGACAGGCTCCAAAACCACAGAGAAACCCTGTCTCGAAAAAAAAAAAAAAAAAAAAAAGAATCCCTTCTAATTTAGACTGTGAGGTTACAGTCCATCACTGAGAGAAGTCAGGTCAGGAGCTCAAGGGAGGAACCTGGACACAAGAACTGAAATAGAAAACGTGGAGGAATTCTACTTGCTGACTTGCTCTCTGGTTCTCTACTCAGCCCAGGACAACTTGCCCAGGGATGGTACCACCCACAGTGGGTCAAGCCTTCCCATCTCAATCATTAAAGAAGACGATTCTCCACAGACACAGCTGAAGGCCAATCTAATCTGATCAGTCCCCACCTGAGACTCCCTCTGATGACTCAGGGCTGCGTCTAGCTGGCAGTTCTATCTAATTAGGACAGGAAAGTGGGTGGGTATAGGTAATATGAAAAAGTAATAGGCCCAAAAGATGAAAGAAGGAGCAATAGGGCTTCCACGCGTGATGTGGGAGTGTCATATATCAATCTGTTGATTTTATTGGTTAAGTAATAAACAAACTGCTTGGGCTCATAGCTTAAAACATAGGTGGGTGGAGTAAACAGAACAAAATGCTGGGAGAAAGGGAAGTGAGCTCAGACTCCACAGCTCTGCTCTCGGGAGCAGATGCCTCAGAGAGACGCCATGCTCCCCGCTCCTGGAAAGATACACTCCCGGTAAGACCGGTGCTCACTAAGACCGGTGCTCACAGATTATTAGAGATGGGTTGATCGGGATATCAGAATTAGCCAGTAAGGGCTAGAGCTAAAGGGCCAAGCGGTGATTAAATAAACACAGTGTCCGTGTAATTATTTCGGGTAAAGCTAGCCGGAGGCGGCCGGGGTGTGGCCGGGGTTCTGGGGATGCAGCCCCACCACTCCTATTTCTACACACGCGTACTATCTGCCAGGTCCCACTATCGGGAGGGTCTGTGGGAATCTCTTCTGTCTCCAGCAGCTCCTCCATGATCTCACAGACGAGGGAGCTGTGGGCTACACTAACACTTCCCCAGGTCAGGTGGACAGCAGCATTCAGGAGAGCCTTAGTGTGGAGAATGACAAGTAGTCATGAAACCCTGGAAGGCAGGGCTAGAGAGAGGCCTCAGCTCAGCCAGGGAAGAAGTTACTTCTTCTTCCGGTTACTTTAGGAGGAGAAAGTCCAAAGGACTGGAGCGTCATAGTAACAAAGAAGTTGGAGTCTTCTCAGACTAATATTCATATTTTAGTAACGTTCCTTGGAAAGCCCACACTTTCTCCATTGAATCTTGATTGCTTTGCTCAAAAATTGTGAGCACATAATTGTGAGCTTACCTCTGGGTCTCTGTTTTGTGTTTGATTGATTTTCACTTAAGTGTATCGCTCACTGCCCTGTTACAGTTCTGTGGTAAGTCATAAAATTAGGAAGTATGAGTCCTCTAATTCGGACCTATTTTTTTTCAAGATTGCTCTAGTGGGCGTGTCTAACCCACAGCTCTCAGACTGCATGTGAGTAAAGATAGCTATAAATAGGTCCAACACAAAATCATAGACTTGTTTAAAGCATCATGAGAATTTTCCCCCAATTTTTAGTACATCAATCGTGCAGTTCCCGAGCATAAACTTTAAAAATAACAGTGTTATGTTGTAATATCAAAAGATTGGACAACCCTGCTGGGTATTTATGTTCCTTTGCTTTCTGTGTGAATATTAAAGTCAATATATCAATTTCTTCCAAAAAAAGCCCACTAGGCTTTTCTTTAATGTAGCCCGGAATAGCTTTGGACTTTTGATCCTTCTGTCTCAGCCTCCTGAGTGCTGCGGTTACAGGAATGTACTGCCATTTGTAGTTCTGGTTAATGTCACATGAAATTTTAGGGTCAGTTTGGGAAGATTCCATTTTAATAATACTGAGTAATCTGACTCAGACTTCAGTAAACTATCATGGGTAGGCAAAATGTAGCTCACTTTTATATTCTCCCAAGCTAAGAAGGGTTTCGTACACTTTGAAAGAGTGATGAAAACCAAACAAAGAAGATTATGCCACTGAGAGCAATATAGGTCAAAAAGTCAACAACGCCCACTCCCTGGCCTTAGAGAAAGCTTTCCAACTTCTCTAATGTTCGAATGCGACACATTTCTCCATCTATATTCTATCCCAATTCACCTTTTCAGAAACCTATAGCTTTCCACCCACGGGTTTTATACCTTGCATTAAATTAATGTTCAAGGCTTGTTATTGTAGAGGGTGTTCTGACGATTATTGCTGGGAGTGATGGGGACAGGAACAATGGCAGGCTTGTTTGTTTTCTAATGACTCAAATTACATGGTAGAAATACTAAGGTGTATTTAAACAAAACGGTGGAAGGAGCCATCTAGGTGGAAAGCGGGGGAAACAGTGGTGCTGGATTGAGAGGTGCTAGGCGAATGGGTTAGGGGAGAGGGAGGAAGAAAAGGAGTTGTTTTCTTTTCTTCTAAAGCATTTCAAAGGAAGCAAAGGCAGGGTTGGTAATGGATTGGATAAAGAGGATGAAAGGGCTGGAGTCTCAAAGAAAACCTCAAGGTTTCTAGCCTGTGATGTTAAATGGCTCGTCCATGGTGATTTTTATTTGGTTTACTTTATCATCCGGACACACAAATGGGATTTCCCCACACCCAGCTATTGTAGCTCCCTACATTCAGATTTACTATTGAAATTACCGTCTATCTCTCCACACCCTGTTAGTGAACAGGTAGCGTTTTGATGGATGTTACATGATCAGAGAAATCCCAGGTCTCGGTGGCATGAGGAACACAGCTCCGTTTAAGTCCTCAGTTTGATTAATCATCTCTTAATATTTGAAACCTTTATGGCCTTGCAGTCATCACTCAGAACACTATTTTTACATTGTTTGTTCAGAAATTATTAGCTCTCTTCAAAATTTTATATTATTTATGACATTTGAATTTGTGATTTTTACCCTTTTTTTGGTCTCTCCTTTGGCTTTCTTTTGAAGTCTATTAAACCTCCTTAAAAATATTTATGTGTGTTTAGTTAACAAAAGCGCCTGCAAGTCGAATCCATGCTGGGAAAAGGTTCAGGTAAGCTCTCTATATAAGCTTACAGACAATTGTGTAAATCTTCAGCCATTAAAGAGAAAGGAGAAAAAAGCCACCCTCATTACACTGCTGTCATTTGCTCTTCATCTCCTGTCCTCTTTAGCCGCATTAAGATGGGATGTAAATTTGCCAGTTAATGCTGTTAGAAAATGGATGGTTCAAGAAGGGCAGGAATTAGAGATCAGTATTAGGTGCAGATAAGCCCCTTCGCCTCCGCAGTGGCGGCTGTTTAACATTCATGGGAAAATCATCATCAAACAGCGATATCACAGCTCCGTTGATGGCTGAGGAACTTCATCACTATGATAATTTTTTTATAGCTGTGAGCCAAAAAGCTCCCTTTTATTTCTGCTGTCTTGAGCTGTGATAGAAGCTTGTTTATATGGGGAGAATACAGCGGGCCCTGGGCCGCGCAGCCCGGTTTGATTTCCTCTTCCCTCCCCTCTGCACCCTGTTCCTGTGTGTTGCACTAAACAGTCCCTACTGATAAAAATACACACACACACACACACACAGAGGAAAATGGAAGTCCTCCAACAATCCTTCAAAGCAGAACAGATATTTTTATGATCAGTAATTCAAAGTTTGACAAGTGATGCCATTCTGTAATGAAACCGTCATCCGTTTTATTGTGGGTAAAATGTTAAGTCTGTAAATGGAACACAGGGGGGCTGAGGGCAGGCCAAAGGCAGAGAACATAGTGCCTGGCTTCGCATACCTGGAAAGCGGCTGTTCCCCCACAAAGTGTCTCTCCAGTGGCATATTTTTCACCAGTGGGCTAAGTCTGACAAGTTCCTTGTCCATAATTATTCCTTGCAGAGTCAGGCGGAGTCATCTGGAGACCCGGTCTTCCTTGATTCCTTTTGGCTCAGTTCTATTCTTGAGTTTGTAGTGTTTGCGGACATCAATGGTTGTGTTGCTCTGAATTCATCAAATCAGCTTGAGAACACACAATATTGCCTTGACGTGTTTAGACATCTCCAGATATATCCAAGATAAAAGTCACAGTTCTTCCTTGCAGTGCACAGGGGCCGTATACTTCCTCGGTAGATAAGAAAACCATTCAAGGAATATTTAAATTTATTAAGGTGCCCAAGCTTATGCTTCTATGCAGCTTTGACCTCATTTTTTTTTTTTTTGGAGGCTTAGCTGCTTAAGTGTCCACACCCTCCTGGGGATGCAACTAGGAAGTTATGGTGCTCAGAATCAGCCTTGTATTCCAGACAGAAAAGAACCATCATTTAAAGTGTGGATTTGAATTCAGGATTGATTGAACTACTTTGGTAATTTACTTCCCACCCTAACTCATTCTGTTTCTTTCCCTGAGAGTCGACTTCCAGTCCTGCCATGGTGGGCTGAATTATGCTTGGAGTTTGGAGATAAGGGCTTTTGTCTACGAGGCTCAGCTTAGAAGACCAAACTCATTTCCCAGAAGACTAGAGTTTGAATCCAGTTAGGATCCTGGAGGTGAAAGGCTACCTTCCTTATCACTTAAGTATAGCTATTTAAACATAAGTTTAAAAGAGATACTGCAGGAGGGAGGGACATCGTTGTCCCTCTAAGGATAATCTTGGGGACAGCCAGCTGCCTGTTCCCTGAAGATCAGATAACCCTCTTCAGCCCCAAATAGCTTTGGCCACCTCTGACTTCTCAAGATCAAGAGCCAAGGATGCTTCCCCATTCCAAGATTTTCTGGTTCAAGCTTGTTAAAAAAAAAAAAAAATCTAAGAAGGTGTTTAATTTTCATGAGTCATGAGCACATTCCTTGAGCTGACGTTAGGTTTAAGACTTAATACTGAGAGCTTCCCTTTGTTGGGAAAGAAATCACAGGTACCCCCTACATGGGAACTATTGGAGCCTGACATTCTGACCTACAGAAGCCAGACATATCCCCTGTTCTACAGGGCATTACCTCCGAAAGCCTACTCCACGACCCACAAGGAAACCTTCTTTTGCTACCAAGGCAACCACATCTTAAAAGATCCTCACTCTCTTCTGCGCATGCTGATGGAAATTCTATGCACTTCATTCTATGCTCATTTACTCAGGTCTCTACCATTGTGTAAGTGCCATGAAGGCCACATTTGTGCTTCCCTGGTCTTTCTTTTGCTTTTTCCCTCCTTCCTTCCTCCCTCCCTCCCTTTCTCCCTCCCTCCCTCCCTCCCTCCCGTCCTCCCTTCCTCACGTCCTCCCTCCCTCACGTCCTCCCTCCCTCCCTCCCATCCTCCCTCTCTTCTTTCTTTCCTTTTCCTTTCTTTTCTCTTCCTTTTCTGTGCTATCTCCAGTGTCTAGAACACCAGATGGCAGGTGGTCCATGCTCAGAAAATATTTTCAGAATAAACAGATTTTCACCCCAGGAATGAGCAATAAGAATTATAACACAGAGCTCAAATCCCAAGGGCATCAGGGATATTTCAAGAAGTCACCAAAAGTGACCTTTGCTTTCGGGTATATATGAAGGGACGATAGAAGTTTGTTCAACTCTGAAGATGGTCTTAAGCAGGCAGACTCTAAGGAAGAAGTGCTTCACTCGTCCTTTGGAATGGAACAGAGGAGTCCATGGCTTGGGGTCAAAACGCTGTGCCACTAGTTGCAGGAAATGACATTTATTGCCCTGCCTTATCCTTTGGTTCTAGGGATAAGCCATCAGAGGCTCCCTATTTTGGTTATAAGAACTATATAGCCAAGCCTTAAGTTGTAAGTGGCCCTTTGGTAGATAAAGGAGTCCAGGGAAAGAGGACGGGTGGGTGTGCCCACCAGAATGCCTATAGAAAGTCTAGCTCTCTGGAGCTCTGAGGTCATCACTGTGTCATTTACAATGGCTTCAGAGCAGCGCTTGTGACCCACATAAACTAGGTCGCTTGCATTTAGCAACACTACAGTCACACATTTGTTCTGATTCAGTTCATTTTACACCAACAGCTATGAAAAAGGCTTTGAGTTCACAAGAACAAACAGCAATGATGATAATTTCCTTGGTTCTTTTTGGCAAGCCGTCAGCAATTCTCTAGTTCTTTATTTGCTCTTTAAGTCCACCCATCTACCTCGTCCTGAATGAACTTTTCCTCCCTTAGGAAAAAAAAATAATAATGAACATATTAGTATTAGGACCCATTAAAACTATATCTTGTATTTACAGTGTGTAAGGCTGCATCTCATTGTTAACTAATGCATTTTTTATCTAATTTTGACTTTGGAGTTAAAGATAATCGCCTAAGAATTTAATTTAGTTTACTAGACAAAATTGTGTACACACTCATATGGTTTGACAGATTTATAGCAGAGGTCAGCTTTAATTCAAACCTGCACACACACACACACACACACACAGAGAGAGAGAGAGAGAGAGAGAGAGAGAGAGAGAGAGAGCGCCAAGAATAGCCTCTGAGTCACTCCACCAATCCTAATCTCATTTTCAGGTTTCCTGTGGCTATCAGAACTTCTGAAAAGCATAAAGATCATCTTACCAATCTGTTTATGCCAACTATAAATGAGCATAATCAGTTCGTTTTCATTGACACATTCTGATATGGATTTCCAATGTGGATTCTCATGTGAGTCTGTTTATCTTCAAGCCCTTAATGAAGTAGAAATGAGAAGACATTACAATGTGAAAACCATTTCTGTCTCTGGGATATGTGAAGACAGTTCACTTGAAGGAAACAGACACAGGTTGGTTGCAGGTGGAAACCTGGTTTCCAGAATTCAATTCTGCTTGGCCTGTTTCTTCGCTTGGATCCTTAGGAAGGACTCAGTGTGTGAATTCACCATTGGCTCTTGAACCAACCATGTGTTTTGCTATTTAACCTAAGATATATGGGCTAAATATGTAGCTCAGCTGGCAAAGTGCTTTCTTAGCCTTCATTAAACCCTAGTTCAGTTCCCAGCACTACACAAACTGGGTATGATGGTGCATGCCTGTAATCCCATTACTTGGTTAATGGAGGCAGGAAGGTCGGAGATTCAAGTTCCCCCTCAGATGCACAGCAAGTTCAAGAACAGCCTAAGATACAGGAGGAAAACAAGCAAGCTAAGATATTTAAACAAAATGAGCTCAGAAATCCCCCTTGGTTTTTCTTCCCCACTATGCATACTGCTAAGGTTTGGAAATATTACCCAGAGTTCACAGAATAGGAACTTACTCCTAAATGTGACAATGTTGAGAGCCAGGGCCTTTAAGAGTTAATTAGATCATGAACAGTCTGCCTTTAAGAATAGACTAATGCTGTTATCAGGGAGTAGGTTTGCTATCACAGGAGCAGGCTCCTGATAAGGAATAAATGTATTTCTTCTCCTCTTCTTCTTGTGATACAGCACAAAAGCCCTTACTGACTACCGCACCTTTATCCCAGACTTCCCAATGAAAAATAAAGCCCTTTTCTTTATAAATTACATCTGTTGCATTCTGTACGAACACTGCAAACCAGATGAAGACAGTTAAACAGCCACGATTCTGCCAAGTCATTGGGATGATTCATGCACTTAAATTTTTTAAAAATTGTTTTTCTTTATTTATTGAGAAAGGATGGATGTGTAAGTCCTTTATTTTCTCATACCACATCTTAGAATGGAGATAAAACAAGTAGTCCACACACAGCCAGCCCCTGAGCTCTGGAGCTAAGTCCACTATCACAGACTCTAGGGGTCATGTAGCCTTACTGGACAGCACGTTGGACTGCTGTACTGCTCAGGTCTATCTACTACTTGACGGAGCCAGAGACGGGCACACTCTCAAAGTTCTGCCTTTCACTCTGGGCCTTATTAGTCAGAGCTCAGTCAGGCCACAAGAAAACATTGGAATATATCTGTCACCTCTGACAGTTCACGGAGCAGTTTCTGCATTTCCTTTGTTATGCCATGAATAATTCCAAAGCTTCTCCGGTTTTATTAAGAAGCCTTTCCCTCGGTTTCTCTTTGTTCTTCTCATCTAATCTCTTAATGGAAGTTGCTAATTAAATTCCTATAGCCATTTTTTTAAACAGTGTTTTGAATAGCAAAGTCTGTCAACTGCAGAAAGTGTATATTCTTATCAACACGCCTGTTGCCTGGAGGAGCGAAGGCCTTGCTGACAGATGGCTGCCAAGGAGGGCCCAGCAGGCCTCACATCTGCAGCACCTGTCAGCAGGAGCAGAGGGAACGGCGCAGGGTTAGAGAACAGGACCTGTTTGGGCTCAGTCGATAGAAGCCAGGCTGTTAGGATGTCTCTGTGCATCTCAAGTGGAATGTAGCACGTTCCAGCCGAGAATCCCGAGCACACACTTGTTGGTAAGCATCCTCTGAGGCTGTTCCATTAACAGCCATGTATCCCTAGAAATCTAAGAGGTGTCAAATCTCTAAAGGAAACGTAAAAAAGCAGCTCAGCGTCTGACATGTATGCCAACACATCCTCTTATTGGACACACGTTATCAAATTGAGAGGTCCGGTAAATTTCCTTGTCACTGGTAGGAGGTTCCGGGGCCTCCAGAGAGGAAGGGGTGGGGAGGATAATCTTTCACACTGGATGCACATGGAGATTAAGTCTTTAAATGTTGCCCCCAAACCCATCCCACTTCAACGCCCTCAATAGATAGTTATAGGCTACACAGTACTTTGCAATGAAATATCTTCAGGAATGATCCACAGATATTACTGTCAGACCAGAGCCTTTTAAGGAGACATTTGTGCTTGATCAAATACTGGAACCTGCCCAAGGCAAAACTCTCTCTCTCTCTCTCTCTCTCTCTCTCTCTCTCTCTCTCTCTCTCTCTCTCGTAGTGAGTACATTTTCCAGGCTAAGCTCACTACTATCTTCTATGAATCATCAGGAATATGTGCATGTGCCTGCTCATGATGGTATTAGAACATAGAAAACAATGAGCAGGGACTAGAGTAATTTATGAGGGTAGAAAGGCACAAATTTATGGAAAAATAAGCCTGAAGTAGCACCGAAACGGCAACTCAAAACAAATACAAATGTTCCCCACATAGAAGCAATTTCCAGAGAGTGCCAAGTATCAAGGCGAAGGAAGAGTCTCCATGAAAATTATCAGAATAGTTGAAATTTTAGCTCAGTAACTATCAAGAAGAAATACTGGTGTTTGTGTACAAGCATGGACAGATGAGGAGGTGCCTTGCTACCTGACTCATAACAAGGAAAAAACCAATTGCCCATAAACAGTTATCAAGGCAGCATGAAATTAGGTAGATACTATGCATTGAGTCGAAAAGCTCTCCAAGACATGATATTAAGGAGTAAAAAACAAGTTGGATAAAAGTATTAAGTAAAGTGAAGCATGGGTGGATGGATGAAATGGATGGATGGATGGATGGATGGATGGATGGATGGATGGATGGATGGAATGGATGGATGGATGAAATGGATGAATGGATGGACGGATGGATGAAATGGATGGATGGAAGGATGGATAGACAGATGGATATTTAGGATGGGTGGGTAGATTGTTGGATACATAGGTGTGAGTGGGTGGAAGGATCGCTAGATGATAAATGAGTAAATTGATTGATTGGTAGATGAATAGGTAGTCAGAGTAAATGGATAGATGGAAGATAGACAGACAATAGTGTAGGTAGGTGTTTGAATAGATGATAGATAGATAGATAGATAGATAGATAGATAGATAGATAGATAGATAGATAGATAGATAGGATGGATAGGATGGATAGAAGATAGGTAGGAGTATAGATGGAATATATGTATGTAGCATTTGTAAATGCAAACCTACAGCTCTAAAATGAAACTTCATATTTTGGACATGAAGTGATGGGATACATAATTAGGGTGCTGGTGATTGTTGCATATCAACTTCCTCTAAGAAGAAACTTTCAGTATTGGAGATAAGCTTGTTAAGACACAGGGTGTTAACAACAGTGTATTCTAGGGTAGGTGAAATAGTCCATCCTACAGGAATGCTAACTAAGCCCAGGAAGTAAACAACTCAAAGGCTTCAGGAAGTCCCTCAAGTGACCAGATTCACTGGGTCTCCATATCCCCAAGCATATGAAGCTCTTAGCTCACACAAGCTGATGCCTAGAAGAGACTTAGACTAGCCATACTGCCTGGAAGAAGCAGAGACCAGACTAGCTGTTTGGAAGAGAAGCTCAGACCAACTGAGCTACCTGGAGAATGTTCGGATGGAAGCTTCACCCCAGCCCCTGGCATCCATATATCCAGAGTCCGGAATGCTCAGGTGGAAGCTGTTATTATTCTGCTGGCCTTCCCTATCACCTGGGCATGCTGATCCTTTAAGAGACAAGCTCCGCCTACCCCCAATCTCCCCCTTCCTGCCTAGGCAAGCTGATCTCTCTCTATGTCTCCCCTCCATAACCCTCTTACCCTTATATTCTTCCCAGTACCCACTAAATAAACTCTATACCTAAGCTCTCTCCGCATGGCATATTTATCTGTCTCCCACCTGCCTTGGTCTTCAACCTGCAACCTGCCAGGGTCACTCCAAGCCTCCTTCCCATCTCTCTCCAAACTCTGCTGCATCTCACAAAGCCCACCAAATGACCCCTCCCAGAGATGCTCGAGACCACTCCCACAGGATATTTAAGCTGTCCCCAGAAAACAGACATGTGGTTTTCCCACTTCCTCTCTGGGGGACTGGAAAGTCATCCAGGAGCATTGTATCCATTAAACCTGGGCTTTTTCTAATTTAGTTTGATTGGTCTGGTTTGAAATGTTGCATTGCCAAAGAGGCTTATTGTGGTGCAGAAACTTTTCAGAGAAGACACTTCAACTTGTTGAGCTGCCCGATGGTAGAGCAATCCACTCCCGGTTTCCAGTTTCTGTGAACTGTCACCCATGCTGAAGTGGGCTTTTGGTTATGCAGATGTCTTTGAGTTATTTCTGATCCTGTAAGTAATCCCAACAAAACTCATAAGTTGGGACTTTGTAATATTCCTACTTTGGTCTTGTCATTTTTCCTATCTGAAGTGAGTAGATTTTTGCTCATGTCTCCCCAGGAGTCCTGTCACATAACGAGGATGTTCAAATTTCACCATCCATACACACAAAATTCCTAGGGTCATATTAATATGGCGTGCGTATGATTCCATGCATTATTATGCAAAGATAAAAAAGACCAGGTAGACATGATGCTCACCTTCAAGCTCACATGGAAGAGAAGGGCAGGATGTAAAATTAACATTGGCATTTGAGTGTAGAAGGCACACTGAGTATGGCAAGGTTAGCTTAGCACCCTATCCCCTCAAAAGTTCATAACCTAGATCATGAAGGGCTCCCCAAAGGAGAAGGCATGACTAAGTTGAACTCTGCTCAGACGCAGGAAAGCAGAATGTGAGGAACAGGGAACTGCTGGTCATCGAATCTAAGGTACTCTCTCTGAACAAGACATCATAAATGGGTTCAGAGAGGAACCAGGAGAGACCCACTAGATCAAGAACGTCTTTGTAAGCCAGGTGGTGTGTCAGAGTTCCAGCCCTGATGTGAAAGCTATCCAAAGTATAACTCCAGCTAGTTCATCTCCAAGTATCCCTGAGAGAATTGCAGACTGGCGGGAAAGAGACTCAGAATCTCTTGGAAGGCAGAGTCTCCAGTTGGAAGCCTTTCCAAAACAGCACAGCTTGTATTCTGCAACCAACCATCCCTTCATCATTGTTTCTCTCCCCACCAGTAATGCACCCTGATGCCCTGTGTAGGTGGTCGAGAAGACTCAAGTGGGGACAATAGAGCAGATAACCCTATTTTTATCCTTCTCCCTTCCACCAAGATCAGCCACCCCCAAAAGTCACGATCCTGAAATATTTACAAGTGAACCAGTCACTCTTTCCGTCAAGCACATGGACTTCTCAAATGCAATCATGGAACAGGTGAGGCACTCAGGAAAGCTGGGAGACTCAAGCTGCCAGACCCTCAAGCAGGGGCTCTCTATTAGCACTGCAGATTCCGGGATGCTTTAGACTTGGTCTTTCACTGATATCTAAGAAGGGGTCCTTTGTGCCTGGCACAGATACTGCAACCTGTTCGCAGACTGTGCCTATGGTTTCTTGTGGGACAAGAATAACCATACCAACACAGTTTCTACAGCACAATAATCAACTCCAACAAGACCAGGTGGAGTCTAGAAGCCTGGAAATGAGGTGTCAGCAGGCTATTTTTCCCTCGAAGGTCTTCTCTCTACCTCCAGCTTCAAGTGGCTTTGTATGTTTCTGGGTTTGTGACCACATAACTCTAATCTCTGCCCCACAGTTCACTTTTCCTTTCCTTCTGGGCTGTGATCTCCTCAGCTTTCTGTCTCTTAGGAAGATACTTGCCATCAGAATTAGGAACTATCCAGGTGATCCATCTTGAGATTCTTGATCATTTTTGTAAAAACCCTTTCTTGCATCCCTTGGTTCAAAGGCTTAGCATAGGAAGGCATAATCTGACCTTCTGTGGACAGTTCCATTGGTTTCCCTAGGGCTGTCTGTCTCAGTTTTCTCCACTAGGTTCAGGGTCAATCTTAGATCGTGTTCTTGGCTTGACATCTATTTTTATTTAGGATGGTACAGTAGTGGAATTCAGTGGCGAGGTTTGAAGGCAAGCGTCTCTTCTCTGACTATTTAGAAACTGGAGGGGATAATCTGTTTGTTCAAAGTCACAATGGAAGCAGATCTGGGATGCACACATGGGTCTCTTTCTACTACCACATGAAATTTTGGGAAAACATATTTGAACTCAGTTACAAGCAAACCATTAGGCAGATGGCAATCCTATCCGGAAGGAAATATTAAATGTATTTTGTAATTTCTGATTCAGGACAGACCCTTAGCAATTCCACTCTCCCTCGGCAGAAGAGAAACGGGGTTATTTAGGCTTCTTAGTACTCTCTGCCTAGGTCTCATCTGGTTCAGTATACATTTTGCTCTCTGTTTCAGAAAACTTTGAGATACTACTCTGGGCATTGCTCCAATGGGAGGTTAAAAACTACAAAAACAACACATGAATTTGAACAAATGTTAAGAAGAGTTACCAAGGCCCTTGTTTAGCCTTGAAGAAATGGAATAGTACACCTCAAAGACCGGGCCGTGTTTTCCTTGGAACCTGGATTAGGGAGGAACGAAGCTGGAGCAGAGTGAAGGGAGGGTGTGCGTGGGGGCCGTGGCTTTGGACTCACAAAGTTTGGCTTGATAGGAGCTCTGGGTGCCTGTGAATATCTGTTATGTAACATATACCCCAAGAAGTTGTAAAGTCATTCAGACAATGGCCAAACTTGGGTTGTTCCCAACTCATGAATATTCCAGATAGCCCATTTTCTTCACCTTCAGTTGAATCTGATACTTTTGAATAGGCTGTGAGGTGTCTGAGACTTTATCTGAGCCAGAGCCACTTAGCTGAAAGGAGCCCTGAATGGCTGGGGGAGTCATTCAAAAAACGCTTTCGTTTGGTTTCAGAAACACTTCCTTTGTTTTGATGTACTTGGAACATCATCTATTTGAAGTCTGGCTCCACTAGAGTTTTTATCTCCAAAGCACAAGAAAAAAAAATAAATAAATAAAAGGTAATTTAAAATAAATAAGCCATCCCAACAAAATATAATGGAGAAATATGACTGTGAAAGATTTGTCCATTTTGAACACAAGGGATGTCTATAGAAAGTCCTAAGCATGTGGATCTTAGCCATAGCCCAACTCTCTTTGTTCTTTAATAAAATATTCACATCTATTCAACTCGATTAACATATATTATCGCAAATTGCCATTCTCGGATTTCCTAAGCTTGCTTATCACTCCCCGTCTCTCCCTTTTGCTCATGACTGTCTCTCTGAAAACAAAACAACATTATTCACACCAATATGTGTAATAGGTACAATGGGAGAAAGTGCTGGAAGCGACTTCTTTGTTCTTATCAGAGTGACCCTTCCTCCCCTGGCCTTTCCTTTCTTCTCGTCTCTGGAGTCAAGTCTCTGAGAAGCTGATTTTCCATTAGTGTCCCTGCACCCATCTGTCCTCTTGTTCCCTTTGTGCTCCAGGGGCTCTTGGTGTCTCAGGAAAAGTCTACCTGCTCTTTATCCTACGCTTGACAACTTTGTATCTTGTTTAAAGAGACTCAGTATCTCACTATGGTCCCCACAGGTGTACCATCGTAGATAGCGAGGGGGAAGCCTACACAGATGGCTCCTGCCAATTAAATAAGGAGGGAAATAAACCCACTGAAACTTTCATTTCAAGCCAGGGCCCCTTTGGAAAAGTTTGGGCAGGTCCCAATGAATAGCTATTTGTAAGATAGGAGATAATTGCCTTTGCATATGTTCCCACACTTGGGAATGGATCCTTGTGATAAACACCTGGATAGGCACAAACTTGGAGTGTCTAGCAGGACATGGAAAATCCAAGCCCATTCTACAATCCTTTTATTTCCAGATTTAGGATTCCAAACCAACATAAGAATGGATATGTCATGATTTTCTAACTAATACCAATAAGATACTAAGAATATTGATTTAATTTACTTTTTTATTCATTCATTCATTCATTAGTCATAAGATCCGGATTTTACTATGTAGTTCAGGCTGACCTCCAACTCTCAAGACTCCCTCTTCAGCCTTCAAAATTGCTGGGGTTACATAGTATTTCCTGTGCCCTCCAACATCCAACTAAGAGTATGGCTTTTAAATTCACCACTTGAACCAATTTACTGTCAACAGTGTTTTAATTGAAGTGGAAACTGGGCTGTCTACCAGGATCTTGAAATGATATGAGAACAACTTCATTTTCTGACTGATCTGGTAGACTTCTATGCGTTACTGGAGTGACAGGTGCTGTTTTCATGCCTTGCCAAATGCTTATTGATTATTAGAATGATCTTCAGCTTCATCCGTTTTACAGTGCCAAAGTTTAGAATAAAGTAACTTACCTCTTTCTACTGTTCATTTTTCTTACAATTTTCCAGTAGTCTTTTTAAATCAAAGTATTATGAAGGCCTGGGGGTTTTTCAGACCACTGCATGCTTGTCTGTCATACACAAAATATTCCCTAGCAATGACTACCAAACACCTAAGCTCTGTTAAAAATAATCAGAATAGGAACAGATTCTGATATGTACTGAATTTTCATTTTTGTGTTTTTAAAGACTTTTATCATTTTAATAGTGTGTGCATGTGTGTGTGCAGATACCGGGGGGGATCAGAGGTTCTGGATCCCCTGGGAGCTAGTTACAGGCAGTTGCAAGCTGACCCTCATGGGTGCTGGGAACTGAGCTCAGTAATCTGCAAGGACAAAACAGTCTCAAGTGAT
Organism: Microtus ochrogaster; assembly: GCF_000317375.1. Classification (NCBI taxonomy): domain Eukaryota; kingdom Metazoa; phylum Chordata; class Mammalia; order Rodentia; family Cricetidae; genus Microtus; species Microtus ochrogaster. Next base: position 87,750,047 of record NC_022015.1, read on the forward strand.
GAACTATCTTTACACACACACACCGAGAGAGAGAGAGAGAGAGAGAGAGAGAGAGAGAGAGAGAGAGAGAGAGAGAGAGAGAGAGAGAGAAACAGGGACAAAGACAGAGTGAGACAGACAGAGAGAGGAAGGAAGAGAGGGGAGGGAAGGGGAGGAGGAGAGAGACCAAGTTGGAGGTTATTTCTGGTGCTCGAACCCTGCAGAGACTGCTTATGTCAGAGGCAACCATGAAGCTCTTTTCAAAGAAGAGTTCTGGTGTAAGCCTTCTCAAAATAAAACTTTAGAGAAAAGAAGGAAGGAGGACAGAGATCATGAGGGTTAAGCTCACAAAGAAACTACAGTCCTCCACACTATCTCAAAAAAAAAAAAAGCCAAAAGCAGAGCCACAGTCTCCCTATCGAGTGGACAGACATTAGAGGACATTAGCAGCACCATTTGTATGCCTGTAAATATCAATAAAGTATGTGGTTTGGCTTCACTTTCACCTAAAGGGAGACTATCCTTTTCAGAAAATTTCACAGAGATACTCACCAACAAAAGTTCAGTAATTTAATCTTCCTGAAGCCCAATAATGTGAAGTTCAAAATTGCAGGTTTTAAACTAATGTAGCTGATAAGGGACAGTGGCTGAACTAAAGGGGCCCATTATTAGGTAAGTGGATAGTCCCAACTCCAGTTATCAGTAATGGAGAAGTGTCTCCCTAAAACGGTTGTGATGGCTTCTCATCTGCGTTAATCTCTAGAGTCAAAAAGAGGCATTCTTCTCAGTCTTTATCTGCTTCCAAATGTCTGCCTCCAGGAGGACGGATTTCGCACGCCAGAGGCAGCTATGCAAATCTCTCTGATACCGATGACCAACAGGTGATCTTTTGTTCGGATACGTTGAGGTGTTGTCTGTAGATTGGGCAGGATTCAGAGACCCAGAGCCTGGCCGCCTTCCTGTGTTCCTTCTAGACAGCTCCAGGCCCAATGCTGAGCTGCGGGGCTGTGCATGTGTGCGTGCATGTGCAGAGTAGAAAGGAATTGATTGCAGGTTTTTCTCTTCTCATGTGTCATGCTGCTCCCAACTTTCCCCAGCACAAGTTCCCTCTTGCAAGGTGTCATGATGCTAATAGAGAGACTTTGTAGCGCCTCCCTCTTTCGAATTTATTCGCGCAGGGCCCCTTATCACTGCTAGTGATTTGAAACATCTATTTTTTTCCCCCATCTGAGTGGCAGTCTCTCTTCCTAGAGCTGAAATAAACATGGTGTGCAAACCATTCATTATTCAAAAACATATTAAGAGATAACGTGACAAAGGTAAAAACTTACTGAAGGTAATGTGTTTTTCCCTCTTAAAGCAACATTAACAGCTACTTTGAAAGTGTATATTTAGGTTACACTGTTTCGTGTGCTGTAATTTGGCAGGAGATAATTCCCCTTCTAACATGAATTGTTACAGCTGGTATCTAAGCTGAATATAAACTCATCTCAGTGGGATCCAGCAGGCAGTATGCAGGATGACTGAGTGGAAGGGGCTGCCACTTCTCTGTAGCCTTGACTAGCTCTGGTCTGGAACATTCCCCTAAACGAGTGAATTCCCACACATGAATTTGCAAATTGTATTTTCCACATCCAACTGACTTAATCTAATGGGCGTGATCTTTGGCAGATGCGTTCAGTCCAGGGTTTTCATGCCCCCACAGGTGGAGTGGCAGCAGTCCACCAACTAGAACATTAGTTTTCTTTCACCAACTACCCAACCTGGGCTAGCTCCCAAAAGACATCATAGGATGGAAGAGAAGGATCAAAATGAGGACACTCCCTCAAGAACTGGCACTCTCATAATTTTTTATGGGCCACTTATGGCTCCATAATTTCTTGAATTTGAAAATTGGACCTTCAGATGAATCAGGAATTCTCCAAGACCCAGCAAGTCCTTCAGTTTTTTTAATGACCATCTGAAGAAGGCGCTTTCCCTCCCCCATTTTTTTTCTGCTTTTCTCCTTTTTTTTTTTGGTTTTGTTTGGTTTTTATGGTTTTTAAAGACAGGATCTCTCTGTGTAGCCCTGACTGTCCTGGAACTTGTTCTCTAGATGGCCTCAAACTCACAGAGATCTGCCTGCCTCTGCCTCCTAAGTGCTGGGATTAAAGGTGTGTAACACCACCGCTTGGAGAAAAATTTCCCCTCTTAAGAGTGTGGCCAGCTCTAAAGTGAACAGAAACCCATCATTTTCTCAGAATAGTGTAAGAATGTTCATCCAGTCCCTTGGATTAAGAATTGCCATCTATATTATGTATAGACTACCACTTTTGAAAAGAATCTCATCAACTTATACCAAATTCTGAAACTAGTCAACAAAATTCACATAAATGCAGGAATCTGTAGCCTTGCCAAGTTAGCGCTGAGTCCAGTGGTTAGCATCCTATAATCCTATCATTAACGCTTGTGGTTAGCATCCTGTAATCCTATCAATGCTTAAAATGTGTGAGACTGAACTGACCACACGCTAAATTTATTAGGGTATACCTGGAGAAGTTGGCTTTTTAAACAATCTGAGATTCTTGATCATTATTGTCAACTGTTCCTTGCCAATGTAAGTAGAAAGACTACCGCAGGGGGAGGGAATCTAGTTCTGGAGATGGAGTAGCGGGGAGGCTGCGAGCCCCAGAGGACTTGGGGATAGCACATATCTAAAACAGAGGTTGCTCGGTGTACTTGTACACACAGTGTGGGAACCAGCCTCAGGGATTCTGACTCAGTAGGTTCAGGATAGACTCCAAGAATTTATTGATTTTTTTTTTTAAGAACTCACAGATGACATAGCATGCACCAGGCTTGCACAGGTCTGCACCAGATGGGGCCCTAGAGCTGAGAGGAGACGTGGACACATGACCCATCCCTAACCCAGAGGCCATCTCCAACTGATAAGCCATCTGCAAAAAAAAGCATAGTTTCTGCCAAGGGTGTCTCACTCGCTAGGGAAACAAATTGCTCTTAGTGGTAACTTCATGCACAGCAGTAAGGAGCCAACAGAAAACAAACCCAAAGCATCATTGGAGATTCTTTGTCTCAGGAAGCCATGTCAGGGCTTTTCCTTTTTTTTTTTAATTTTATCTTATTTTTTATTTATTTCATTTTTTGATGTATATTTCCCTTTTTACCCTACAGATCCTTTGCACATATATATATTATGACTTCTAGTTTGTTGTTTTCATGGGTTTCCCTAGTGTGTGAATGAGTGGGTCCTGATCTGTAGATGTTTACTGTGCCTTTTATTGGGCTCTTTTCCTTCTGTTTATTTTTTCTTATTCTGATGTGTTAGCTTTTGTTTTATCCTGTTTTATTTTATTATTATCCCTTAGAAGCCTGTTTGTCTTCTATCTAATAAGAGACAGAAAGAGGATGGATCCCGACGGGATGGGGAAGATGGCCAACAGCAGGGAGCAGTAAAGGGAGGGGAATGGAAATAGGGTATACTATGTGAGGGAAAAAAAGCAATTCTCAAGAAAAGGGGAAAAAAGAAAAGAAAAGTATTTGCATTTTTTTTTAAGGAGTTCCTCTGTGATGCTGAAGGAGTTCAGTAGTCTGGAGGCTGTATTTATCAACCACTGCTAGAGTTACATAAAGGCAGGCAGTTTGGTGGGTAATGGGTTTGTTGGCACATCAGTCAACTTGAAGAGATGGTTGTAAACTCAATAAGTTCCCTTTTTCTTTTATAAAGACAGATTGGCCTGACTGATCCTACTGAAACTTACAAGCTTTTATTTTATATCATGCCACCTTTATATGGAATCTCACAGCTTTATCCCACAAGTGTAGCAAGCACCTGAGTTTTACCTGGCTAAAGGCCGTGCAAATGAACTTGGGCTTATATACACCTGTGTCTCTCCCAGCTACCAGGTATCAAACAAGCAGTCTGGCTCTTCTGATCTACTAAATGGAGCTAACGATGCAAACCCCAATGGATCATTGTGAGAATTATAAATATATTATAAATATAATCCCTTTATCCAGTAACATTTTAATAAATATAAGAAATATAGATAACACTGAGAAAGCCACAGGATCTTTGATAAAGATGCAACTCTTCAATGTGAATATGATAACCTTTCTTGAAGTATCAGCTAATTAGAATATGAGAACTGATTTAATTTTCTGATTAGCAAGATTTAAGTAATGCCTTCCTTCGTCTTGGTTGAGGCTCCCTTTAACACCCTGTCTTGTGCAGTAGCACACATCTCCAAACACTCTCCATTGATGGGTTACGATCACACCCTCCACAGAGCCATCGCAGGCTCATTTAGCCATCATAATTACGGAGGGTAATGAAGTAAGTTTAGTTGTAACTTAAAAACTACTGAAACTTACAAGCTTTTATTTTATATCATGCCACCTTTATATGGAATCTCACAGCTTTATCCCACAAGTGTAGCAAGCACCTGAGTTTTACCTGGCTAAAGGCCGTGCAAATGAATTTTCATTTATGGGTACCTTCCTTGCCATACACTAACAAAATAATCTATCATAAGGAAAATATCTAGTTAATACGTGATTTAGCCAGTTAGGACTTAGTGAGTTAAAAATATACTGTGAAATAGGGAACACTGGGAGCATAGAGTTGATGTTTGATGAGCATAGAGTCCAGATCCTACTGCCAAATGAATAGCTAAGAACAGGGAAGGGCTGCTATCCATTAGCTTCTCATCCTTGTCTCTGCCAATGGCATTACTACATGAATAACATGAACTTCAGGCTATTCCTGATGTATGTCAGCACTTTAGCCCCTAAATTCTGTCCTAATTTTTATGATTATAAGGCAGTGTTAATTATCCAGAACAAGGTGTATTTTTTGATATGCCTTTACTATCCTGTGTGGCTATTTATGACTATCCCATGGTTATTTCTGAGGGGATTCCAGCAGAACGGATGACTCATGTCAGATGAAAGTATGTTCATGGGGGAGACTTTAGAACCAGCCACTCGGGGAGTATGGAAGCACATAGAGAAAGCAAATAAGTAGATATGCATCTTCCAAAGGCTGTGTAAAACATATGCACATGTGATTATGTGCACGTGTATATATGTACAGTTTTAAAGAAGATTTTCTTATGTATATGAACATATACATACATGCCTGCATGTATGTCTGTGTACCATGCGCATGCCTGGTGCCCATGAAGGTCAAAAGAGGGTGTTGGATCCCATAGAACTGGAGCTACAGACAGTCATGAGCTGCAGTGTTGGTGCTAGGAATCGTACCCTGGTTCTGTGAAAGAACAACAGTAAGAGCTGTTCATGGCTGAGCTGTCTCCCCAGCCCCTGGAATATTTTTCACAGTAGAGAATCTAACAGAGTTACTTCCTGTCCCTCGGGAGCTCCAGTGTCTTCTTTCTTTTTTTGTTTTGTTTTCCAAGTCAGACTTTTCTCTGTGTAGCCCTGATTGTTTAAACTGGTCTCAAACTCATGAATCCTGCCTGCCTCTGCCTCCCAAATCCTGGGATTAAAGGCAAGCGCCACCACTGCCTGGCAATAGGATCAGGACTCTGTGCTCATTAAACATCGACCAAATTATTGCCACCATTTAGTGACTCTGGCACCTACTCTCTCGTGATAGAAAAGGCCTCTGTTTTCATAGGAATTTCTTTTCTAATATGGGCTGACAGATAATCAAAATGAGAAGCCAGAGAGTGATTCCAGAGTCTTCTATCCAGTGGAGAAAACCAAATAGTGGTGTGGGACAATGGTCTGTATTCTGTCAATTATATTTTAAATAAATGCTGATTGGCCAGTAGCCAGGCAGGAAGTAGAGGCAGGACAACCAGGCAGGAAGTAGAGACAGGGCGACAAGAACAGGAGAATTCTGGGAAGAGGAAAGCTTGGTGCAGTCATGACCCAGCCATAGAAGAAGCAAGATGTGACTGCCTTGCTGAATAAGGTACCGAGCTACGTGGCTAATACAGACAGGAATAATGGGCTAATATAAGTTATAAGAGTAAATAAGAAGTCTGAGCTAACAGGCCAACCAGTTTATAACTAATGTAGACTTCTGTGTGATTTCTTTGGGACTTAATGATTGCAGGAACCGGGCAGAACAGAAACTCAGACAACAAAATAGCATAATGTGTTAGATTGGGGATCTGTAAATCTGACCTGGAGTCAAATCCAACGCACCGCCTGCTTTAAGGACCCATGAGCTAAGGATGATATTTGTATTTGAATTCCAATCCAAAGGAATGTTTTTCTCCCTGGAAAGGAGTCTTTTCTTCCCATTAGTAGGTCTATACTGAAGAAAACATTAGAAGGCATTCAACTGTTCTATTCTACTTTGAATTTCACCAACATAATTGTGCATGTTCACTTCTGTGCTTGCCATTCATATACCTGCACAAGACTTGCCTCTAGGCCTACTGTGCATGTTTTAGTTATTCTTCTACTGTTGCGATAAAAACACCATGATCTAGGCAACTTATAAAAGGATTTACAGTTCCAGAGAGATAAAAGGCCATTACCTTCAGAGTGGAGAAGCCTGGCGGTAGGAGAAATGGACACCGGAACAACAAGCTGAGAGCTCACTCACATCTTAAAATGCAAGCATGAGACAGAAAAAGCAAACTAGGGGCAATGTGAGTGTTTGAAACCTCAAAGACATTGCCCAGTGACTTCCTCTGAAGTCCTAGACCTCCCCAGACAGCGTCACCAGTGGGAACCCAATGTACAAATGCCAAGACTGTGGGGGACATTCACGTTCAAATCACCACAGTCTTTTCAGGGAAAGTTTTGTAGCTGCTGTGTTAAGGACCAGCCCTAGCTGCAAGGAAGCTGAGACCCATGGGGTCTTGCGTACTTCTGTCAGTCATTTGACTTCTAACTCTCCCTTTCCTTGTTTGTAAAACATCTCAGTTGAATCAGCCCATCCTCCTGCCTTCCCCAAACCACTGTCGGCCCACTTTCCCACACACCCCACACAGAGTTCCCCTTCTCTGGTAACCGGACCTGGCGTATCCCTCATCTTCCCCCACTTTCCATCATCCGTCTACCCATCCATCCGTACTGGAGAAGAAGACAGTAGAGACAACTGCAAAACTCCGCCTTTGCACATATCATAACGAGTCAAGACTCAACACAAATTCCACACATATGAGTTCCACCATTAATTTCCATCATATTTATGCGACTTGCAGGAAGTGTGTGGACGTTTACCAGAACACAAGGCCTTACCGTTTTCAAAACACCACTAAAAAGCAGTCCACCCCGACTTGGGCTGACCGTGGTCTTTCAAAGTCTATACAAAGTAATATGCAAGGAGACAAAGCTGTTTTACCAAGCAGACAGATATTCCAAATTACTGGCTCTTAACAAGCATGGTAATACATCAGTCAAAAGCAATAAATTTAAACTTAATGAAATCTCAATTTGCCTACAGTGCATTTCACTCTGACATTTTCTATATTGCCGTGGTGCTTTGATAAAGTTTTTTAAAATGCAAAGAAAGTATCTGTGAGGCTAAAGACCAGACTTGGTACCATTGTGGCCAAGGCAACATTACAGCACTTAAGTTACAGCGCTCCATGCCCTGTGGCAGCCGGAGCCCCGGCGCTAACACTGGCTCAGTTTCCATTATCATCCTATGATTATGCATTTTACTGCATTTAACTGATAATACAACTACCAGCTCACCTTAAAAGAATTAGCTTGGAGGTTTCATTGCTTTCCAAATGGAATTCATTTGACAAACAAATGACAATTAGCCTAGTCTCCCTGTTCTGTGTCAGGATGCTTTTTGATTGAACCTAGACCAATTTACCATTTTTAAATGAGTTTAGACATTTACATTTAAAATGTCTTGAGGGAATTAGCCCAGGGACATCCAGCAGCCAAAATGCTTTTTGAAGTTGATTACTATTTGATCTAGTACCCTCTACCTGTGCATTTTGTTCCGACTTCAAAGTTTGGGAATGTAAATGTCACCTCACCTCAAAGCACAGGGAGAAACTTAAAAGCAGCTTTGCTCATTATGGTATGCAAAGGAGCCCATATTTTAATATTCGTTTAATATGGTTAGTTAGCTTTAATGACACCGGTGTGGCCTTGTCATAGTTTTGGGATACGAAAGCGCCGATTGAAGTTTCTAGCTGCTACTTCTATTTTTCTGCACAGAATAGAATTGTGCCCTTTGAAGGGCAGATCAGTTCCTGGCTGGATCCTTTCTGCTGAGGGCTGATGATGGCAAGTTCCAGATGAAGAATTCACCTGACTTGGTGAGGGAACAGAAAACCAGGAGATCCTTAAATTGTCAGATCCCATTCTGTGTGTGTGTTTTTTTTTTTAAAAAGCAGGTCCTTCACCCACTGGTGCTGAGAAAGCTGCTGGTAGTTCTGGTACAACCATGTAGTGAGGACAACCTGGCGGTTATTACTGCTCTGAGCTTGATTCTGGCCTAGAGCACACTTTATGTATCTTTATCAAAATGAGGGAACCCCCGCCCCTACCTTTGCTCAGGCTACATAGCTCAACTACAGGGGTAAAATGTATCGAATTGCACTGCTGTCTCTCATTATCCACAAGTTCAACAGTCTGTCTGTCTGTGTGGGGTTACCATGGCTTTCATGGATCAGCCTTAAGAACACTTTGCCAGAACACCTTAAAATTCAAGTTTTGTTTCGTCTTATAAGACACACACCACACGTTTTCAAAACAACTTCAAGTTCAGAAGAGTCCGCACATGACCACACCACACAATCCCAGCACAGAATCAATGGTTTGGAAGAAGTCTTTGGTGGAAGTAGAGAATGCATTCGGAGACCCAACCCCAAAGCATCACGGAGCAAACCCTTCAGCCTAGTGACTAGTGTAAAAACAGGCATTTGAACATTGGTCACAGGTACCAAAAGTTACAGAGAAGGACTTGACTCAGGAATTAGCTCCATCTTACCACTGCCAGGGTGAAAATGATGATAAAACCGTTTAAAAATAAATTTTCTTCTAACATAACTTCAGTTCATTGCTGTAGAGTTTGAACTTCCCCTGCGTTTTCCCACTGAAACGCCCATTTCTTGTGGTCTTGCTTTCCTCCCATGCTCTCCACCAGCCCCTGTTCATTTTCTATACGGAAAATGGTCTTTGCCAAAGCTTCAGGGAAGAACCAGTCTCCGATTTCACATTTAACACTCCAGCCCCAACTTTTCTCACACTCAGAATCCAAACCTTCACAGAGAAGTGTTAAATCCTCTGTCGAGGACTCTTTCTTGCTTGTTTTTTTTTTTTTTTTCTAGTGCAAAGAGAAATTTTTATTGTTCTTTCCTGGGCTCTGCAACCTGGCATCTTTAACCTATGGCTTTCAAGGGCCCAGGGCTGCCTCTTGCCTCGGTAGTGCAAACTTAATCTCACTAGAGAGTTTTGTTACCTCGCCCGCCCTCTGCTGGTCAGGTCAAGGAATGCTTACCAAGCAGCTCAAACACAGCATAGGGGTTTCCTAAGACCCATGAATTTTGAAATAACAAACAGGGAAGAATTCTGATGTGTGGGTTTGTTTTGTTTTTCTGATGTTTGAGGTTCTGTTTTGTTCTCTTTAGCTCATACCTGCAATCCTCATACTTGGAAAGCAAGAGCTTTGCTGTGGTTTTGACGGCAGTCTCAGCCACACATAACTTAGGCTAGCGAGACACGCCCCCACAAAGGTTTTCTTCCAGAGACTTTAGAAATGCCCTTTTCCCATCTGCATAAATTGATTCAACTTATTCTGCCTGTTTCATATTCAGGCATAATTACTTTGGAAAAAATTGGAAATATATGAGCAAAACCCACAGTGTTCTAACACTTCCAGCCCAGACACTCAACTGCAACACCCTTGCCTTGGTGCCAATGGTCTGGCAACAAAGGGAAAATGTATCGCCTAAAGAGAGTCCTTCTCACGACATCCAGACAGCATTAGAATGTTATGCAGGGCAAGACCACAGGGCCATACTCCTGAGGGCAGAGCCTCCTCTGGCAGCTACTAACTGAGCAACCTTAGACAAGCTAAGTAACGTCTTTATGTCTGTGTTTCTTCCTTGCAGCTATAATAATGTTTGTCTCTGAAGTTGCAAGGATTTGACCCATTTACACACATGAGTGAGTGATTTGCACACTGAAAATATTCACAATTTTAGGGACTAGCATATAAATGGTCCAATGTTAAGAGTCCTGAATTAATGCTCACAGTGTAGTGGAAAGGAGAACAGTTCTTTCTGGTGTTTTGTTTGTTTGTTAAGCAGAATTTTTAACGTTTACTGCAAGGGGATGAAACCTATAGCTTCTAAATTAAGAATGGGCATATTTCCAAGGAAAGAAATAGAACTTTCAGTGAGAGATTACCTGGAGAAATTTACCTTCTTTACCTCCTCTGTCAGCAAAAGTCTGAAGCATGCAATCGATCACACACTTTATCTGATGACTCCAGGAAAACGCTGGCTTGGCACGAGTTGTTGATCTCTTCTTGCAGGACTGTAAGGGAAGGTGAGTAGATAAATGGCTTCCACCTATCAGACATACACTAAAGAGTATTTCACTTGTACATTCAGACACTTAACAAACATTTAAATAAAGTGTGCCTACAGACCCTAGGCTAAGTGGAGAGAATAAAAATATAATAAGGCAGACATGGTCCAAGGCTGCAGAGCTGGCTCAGCATTTAAGATCAATTCCAGAAAGAAAGAAAGAAAGAAAGAAAGAAAGAAAGAAAGAAAGAAAGAAAGAAAGAAAGAAAGAAAGAAAGAAAGAGGCCTGGTGTGGTAGCACATGCCTTTAATTGCAGCACTTGGGAGGCCAGGAGGCAGAGGCAGGTGAATCTATGTGAGTTCAAGGCCAGGCTGGTCCACTGAGTGAGTTCCAGGACAGGCTCCAGAGCTACACAGACAAACCCTGCCTCAAAAAACCGAAACAAACAAACAAACAAAAACAAAGATCAGTTCCACACCACAAGCAGCTCACAACTGCTTGTAATTTTAGCTTCAGGGTAACAATTACACACTTCTACTTTCTATGGGTACCAGCATGCACACACTCATACACACACACACACAAACACACACACACACACACAGAGAGAGAGAGAGAGAGAAAGAGAGAGAGAGAGAGAGAGAGAGAGAGAGAGAGAGAGAGAGAGAGAAAGCTTCCAGATTGATGGGAAATACAGACAGTAAACATGATGTAAATAAAAGTGAAGAACCACATACAAGGAGAGGGCCAGATTTAGAAAATACAAAATCTCATTAGAGACTGACTTCTAATTCACAAGCCATTTCTTCTTAGAAAGAGAGCTCTATGCTTTAAAGCAGCATATTGATACAAAAGAATGATAGAAGAGCTACAATGTCCTTGGCATCCAAGGTGAGTGGATACTTTACATTTAAGAAAAGCAATAGCTGGTAATGATGAGATGACTCAGGGGTAAAGGCACAGGCGCTAGAGTTTTATCCCTGGGAGCCACAGGGTGGATAGGAAGAGCCAAATCCCACAGATTGTTTTCCAACGTACACACACACACACACACACACACACACACACACACACACACACCATGTAAGAATTGGAAAAGACACATTTGTCCACCAAAAACCAACAGGGGATTTATATCTGCTCAACAGTGTAGCCAGAGCAAAGCATCACAGCTTTGTGCTCCAGGCTTCCTTTGTATCAGACAGAATTGCATTTTCAGTGCTCGATAAAACTCCATGGCACTGTGGGTGCAGAATGTTCTTGAAGGGTTCTCAGACTTAAAGTGGGCTGGTAGGCAGTGTGAACTCAAACACCCTTAAGGGCCGCTCAAGAGCGGCTGGGGATATTGCAGCTCTTCCAGGAGATATTTTCCTCTGCGAAGAAGTGGAGTCTCTGTAAGTATAAAATACAGATGTGCACAATGTGCACAGTATATAATGAATCTTCCCTCCTATTAGATCTTCCAAATAGCTGAAGTGATATGTGGAAAATAATTGCATAGGGCCTATTAGGCCAAGATACATTGTATCTGTATAAAACTTCAAGTTAAGTTGTTAGAATCTGTGGCATATTGGATTGTGTTTTTCTTTAATGAATTTTCATGGAAGGAAACAACTTGAGGTTAACATTCTTGGGTCACAGAACAAATCCACAGTGATGGCCCATTTTTTCATTAGTGTGTGTGAAATCTCTATTTTTAGTCGTGGACATTCTACCCTTGTGGATTTTTCTCACTGCTTTCTCAATAATCATTTTTAGGTAAAAGTTACAAACACACAGTCTAGTAAAAATGAGGTACATGTGATAATAGTGTTAAGTATCAAAATTACAAATTAACATTATCCACATGTTTCCCATATATCTGTATATTCATCTATCCATACACGTGTATATATAGATATCTCTGTGTGCATGTGTGTACACACATGTGCAGCTGTGTTATGCAAGTATCATAGTAAATAAGTAGTACACAAACAGATAATGAAAAAGGTGGTTCTGAGGCTGGCCAGACGGCTCAGGGTTAAGAGTACTTTATGGGGTGAGGTTCTCAGCACCTACTTGGCAGTCCACAACCATCTATAACACCAGTTCCAAGGGATCAGTGCCCTCCTTTCTCCTTCATGGGCACCAGGCACATGTATGTTTCACAGACATAAATGCAAACAGAACATTCACACATGCAAAATAAAAAATTTAGTTGACTTGATAATTGGGGTGCATAGACAAGAAAAAATTATTTGATTTAAAGAAAATGTATTTTAAGAGTTCTTCTAGAAAGAAAGCCACAGAGCTGAAGATTTTTATGGCAAACTTATTAACCTGATAATTACTGAACAGGAACTTAGGACAAAGAGGTAAGCAGCAACTTTAATTTATATTATTGGGAGAAAATTATAAATTCTTATTAGGTCAGTATATCAACTTATTTTAGTAAATGTTCTGCCCCTTTTGTCCAGAAGAGGTTTTAATTAGAGCCAAAAATATTTATTTCTTAACATGTTTATAGTACATACATATGTATATTTGTAATGAATAGATTTATATCTATATACATATATAAATTTATGAATACACTCATTTATCACATAGAAAATAAAGCACCTTAGGAATCCATGAAAATGGTCCAAGACTATTATCTTTGTGATAAACATGAAACAATAAGAAAACTCCACTGAAAATGGTTTCTGAATTGCCTTTCTTCACCTTTAAAAGTCACAGCCTTGGGGTTCAGGATATTCCCCAGTCGTTTGTAGATAGAGACTGTTAGATTTTGTTGGCAGGGGTTCCTGTCCCACCCAGCCCTGCAGCCATTCAGTCCCAAAGAAACACACAGAGGCCTACATTAATTATAAACTGGTTGGCCTATTTGCTTAGGCTTCTTATTAACTAACTCTTACATCGTAAATTAACCCATTTCTATGATCCTATGTAGTGCCACAAGGCTCGTGGTTTACGGGTAAGGTTCCAGCGTCTGTCTCCTTCAGCAGCTACAAGGCAGCTCCCTGACTCCGCCTTGTTTTCTCCTCTATCTCTGCTTGGAATTCCCACCTTGCTCTATTCTGTGCTGCAATAGGCCCAAAGCAACTTCTTTATTAGCCAATGGTAATGAAACATATTCACAGCATACAGAGGGGAATCCCGCATCAGTCATTCAACTGTTTGTCCCTCAAGCACGAGAACCCAAATTTGACCCCAGAAGCAATATCTTAAAATGTGACCTTCGGTGGCACATACTTCTAGTCCAGGTGGGTCCCTGGGACCCACTGGCCAGATATTCTAACCTATTTGGTAAATTCTAGGCCAGGGGGAGAGACACCCGAGGTTGTCTTCTTGGCTTCCCCATGTTCACAAATGTGTTCCCCTAAATACATGTGCACCCACATAGGTGCACACACAAAAGTCGTCTGAATGAACTGAGTCTATAATCTCACCAGTAAGGCCAATCACTGAAGTAACTTCATGTTTGCAGTAAAACATCAAACTTCTCCTGAGTATTAATCTTTGGATTACGTGGAATACTCTTTAAAGGGTCACTGCAGTCAGAGTGTTGCCTGCCTGGAAAAAGCAAGGTATTTTCATCCACTTGAATACATTACATTGGGTGATGTGTTGGCAGAGATTAGTGGAGCTACTGTTTGATACAATTAATTCTTAAATGTTGATAAATTGCCCCTCTGTCCACTTGGGAAAAGACCCACAATGAAAGTCACCATTCATGGGACCGAAGCCATCTATCTCCACGGTGAGGCTGCCGTCCCCTCTCCCAAGGCGCGTGTAAGTGAGACTCAGGATCTCTCAATTGACAAATGCTTTTTCATGTGAAATCACAGCTCCTTTCCCTCCCTAGACTAAGTTGCTTCAGATCATTGTCTCTTCCATGGGACAGGAAGAAAAACTAATCTATAAAACAACGAGACTCCACTCTGGATGCCAAGACCTGCAATTACATTGTGCAGAGGGGATTCATGAATAATTCCTGGGGTATGATCTGACATTAATCTGGATAGTTAATACAGAGCTGGGAAATTGCCAGAAAAAAAAAGCTGACTGATTTCTTTATAATAGGGCGCATTTGGGATGAGGACACAGCCTCCTCTCTAAGCTACACTTTCAATCCACATTGAACACTCCGTTATTGTCTTTACATCTTGTGTTTTCATTTTAAGCTGGAGGTCTAAGTACTGTCAACAAGGTATTATGTTAGAAAGAAAACTCCAAACAGGCAAAACAGCTCTCAGTATTTACCTATGGCTCATCCACAGGTTTTAAATGTCATCATCATCGTCATCAAGATTATCATCATCATCATCACCATCACCATCATCATTGACGTTTATAGATTTGTGTCCTGATGTGTCTCTGTGCACCATGCAAGTGCCTGATGCTTGCAGTAACCAGAGGAGGGCATCAGGTTCCCCTGCAGACAGTTATAAGCCACATGTGAGTGCTGAGAATCAAGCCAAGGTCCTATGGAAGAGCAGCCAACGCTCTTAACTGTCGAGTTATCCCTAAAATGGCTTTGTTGTAAAAAAAAAAAATCCAATCCAGTCTCTCTCTCTCTCTCTCTCTCTCTCTCTCTCTCTCTCTCTCTCTCTCTCTCTTCCATAACCCAGGCTGGCCTTGAACTCACCATGCAGCCAAGGATGACTTTAATTTCTGATCCTCCTGTTTCCACTTCCATAGCCTCAGGATTATAGGTCTTCAACCCTAAGCCTCGCAACTGTGGTTCTATAGATTGAACCCAGGGCTTTACGCAAGCTAGGCAAGCATCAGCTGAGCTACACCCTCAGCTGAGAACTAGGGTAAATAATCTCCAGATATTTACCTCTGATCATGATGAGTGGGTCAATTGGTAAGTATTTGGTCTTTTGTTAGTTAAAATAGTCCATCAGCTCAAGTGTGTACTTCTAGGGCATGTATCTTATGATGTTCAGAATCCTTATAGAAATTCCTAAAAAGAAATAAAAACAAAACTAGAGTGTTTTATGCTACAGGGATCAGTTAGAGACCTGAGTAAAATTGATAATGCTTTTCAGAGAAGAAGGAGGCATGGGCTGGAAAGATGACTCAGTGGGCAGAAGTGCTTGCTGCAGAAGCATCAAGAGCTGAGTCTCGATCCCACCATCTGCAGAAAAAGTCAGATGTAGTCACAAGCGCTGGTAACCCCAGGGCTGTGAGGGGTGGGATGGGAGGAGACTGGAGAGTTTCTAGGACCTTACTGGCTGTGCTAGCCTAGCTCCAGGTTCAGTGAAAGATTCTGCTAAAGGGAATAAATTGAAGAGATACCGTAGAACAACCAAAGATCTTCGTGTGTGTGTGTGTGTGTGTGTGTGTGTGTGTGTGTGTG
>NC_022015.1:87767001-87798542 GCF_000317375.1 Microtus ochrogaster
GTGGTGGTGGTGGTGGTGGTGGTGGTGGTGGTGGTGGTGGTGGTGTGTGTACATGCACATGTGAGTACCTGTAGAGACCAGAAGAGAGTACTAAATTAATTCCCTGGAGCTAGAGTCTAAAGTAGTTGTGAACCCTTGGTGTGGATGCTGGGACCAAACTCCAGTACTTAGAAGTGCAGCAAGAACCACTGCACCATCTCTCTAGTTCCTACAGTTGTAAATTGTTTATTTTCTCTTCTTGTCTTTATTAATATTTGCTATTGCAAATGGCGTCCCAATAGACATGCTCCTCACAGATAGTGTTTTACGTTCTCCCCACTGATTCCCAAGAGTAGTGGCCAGAAAACACAAGTATTTCATAATTCCAGAATGTTTTTTGTACTAATTTCTACTAACTTCAACAATTACTGTTTGATAGTTATAATAGAAAGTATTCCAGGACCATCACTTATTAGGTAGTCCAGTTTTTAATTAATTGGAATAAATTGTACTTTTTGTTTGCATTTTTATCACAAAACATACTATGTGTTTTTCATATTTAAATAGTTTAGACTATTTAAATATGAAACCTGTTCATTAATTAGGATCTTGATGTGATCCTTATAATGTTGGTCATTATATGTCAGGAAGAATACTATGTCTTGTTATTTTTATAGAAAACTATTTTCTAACAGGCTTCTTTAATTCATTTTTATTTTCTATATTCTTAATGTAAAGGCATTTGGAGGTTTTCTTGCAAAGCAATAGTAATTTATAATTATTTTAGTTGCTTCCATCTTTAGAATGCTTTCACTAGTCCAAGTAAGTAGCTGAGATTATATTTTATTTTAGGTCATTTAATTGATTTGACTTTTGTTCTTGCTTAATCTTTTTCTCATATGGAGGTTACTCTGGCAGACAGGAAGGAAAGAGTAATTTTTCTCACTCTCAAACTCTATTAGGTAAGTTTTCATTTCCCTATTGTATATGATGCCTTATGGCATATTATGTCTTTAATGTTTAACATAACATATGGCAGGGCTTCCTTCCTGTTCCACAAATCCTTTTCAAGTCTTAGCATTCTAGTCTTAAAAAAAAAACTTGTTACTTTTATAGAAAGGCTTTGCATTTGATAGAGTTGATACTTATGATAATGCTTTTGAGACTATTTTTCCAAGTGAAATAAAAAAATTATTTTCATTCTTTCCAAAATAAGTGTTAAAAATCTTAAACAAAGTTGAACACCTGCAACTGAGTCTTGCACTTTGCCTTTTAGTGGAAGCAATTTTGTGCATTTATATTTATTGTTTTCATTTAGTACAGTCATTCTGAACCGTATTCAGTAACCATTACACACACACACACACACACACACACACACACACACACACACACATGCACCGGTTAAAATGATTTTCCTAACAAACTTATGTAAGACTTTAACAAAGACAAATGCCTGTAATTTCAGCACAATGCTATTCATGATTTCTTCATGCTTTCAAGCTGTTATTTCCTTCTTTCTCTGATTGTCTAGTCACCATTATAAAAATGTCCCAATAAATGAGCTCTTTCCCCAGGATTAAGTAGATAAATAGAAATGATTTAAGGTAATAAAATGATTAAGAGACAATGCAATAAACTATATGGCTAGATTAGCTTACAGTAAGGTAACAGTGGGGATGAAAAACCAACAAATGAAATGACTGGTCATGAGACACTGTTCTAATTGACTTTACCCAGTTCATGTGCTCTGCAGCCCTAATCATCTCAGTACATAATTCTTTAACTAACACTCACCATTGTATACATCCAAGTGCTATCCTTTTTTGTGGGCATTCTTGATGATCAGCATTGTTTTTAAGCATTCTTAAAGTAAGGGAAGCAGGTTTCCCTAAAGGCAGTCAGTTTTCTTCTAGAGCACCTGGTCATTCCATGCAGAACAAGTCAGCTGTGCTACCTGATGGACAGGCTTGCCTGCTATACGCAACCCCAATGCTTGTCCTTCATTCCTACATGTTGATGAAGAGGAAACCACACCAATAGAAATTGGTTCTTGCCCAAATATTACTAATACCACTGACATCATGTTTTGAGTAGTTCAGTCTCTGGAAATGTGTTCTGCAAAGATTTTAAAAAGCAAAAATAAAGTCCTTCCAGCACAAAAAAGTGGTGAAAATGTAACTCTAGTCGTCTGACCAGTGGAGTGGACATGTATTTCACCAAGGTCGGACTAATTTAACAGCCAGAGGTTTATTGTTATGTGCCCTTAAGTAGAAACAGATTCACAGAAAAGTCAAGTGTGGAGAAGCAGTCCTCAAAACACTTAAGAGTGTGCAAAGACCCTGGCCAGAGGATAGGACCCCAGGGGACCCCTGAAAGGTGTGTGATGACCCACTGCCTATGAGGTTGTCCACACTGTAAAAGTTCATACAAATAGTGTGTAGCTTTAGATTGCTCAGAAGTCATATATCAGGTCTATTTCAAGGTAACTGCCAGGAAATGACCCAGAAACATTCCACTTTATATGGGGTTAGGAATTATGTGTGTACTATTCTTGTCTAATTCTATCAATATAACAGGTGACCATAAATTCCAAAACTATGATCTCTGTTTCTCAACAATTTCTTGGGCTGCTACCTTAGAAAAGCCACATAATCCTCTCAGTTTCTCCATTTTAAAAAAGTTTTGCATTAGAAAGCACATCATTGCCTCATCCCATAAATATTTTTGAGGACCTTCATTGTCCCGTAATGCTGACACAGGAAAAGGAGAAGAACTGTGTGCCCAACCCATGGGAATTTGCAGTAGGTCCTACACTGGTACCAGGAGTCAACAAGGCATGTTATGACAGCTCTGCAGGGCAGTTCAAAACTAGGCAGATGAAAAGGACTGGATTTGGAGACAGAACAGGAAAAGGGGCAGCCCTACTTGAGGAGCAACTTGTATTCCAGTAAATACTTAGAGACCAGAAGAGTCCCTGGCTTCCAGAGATGCACTGTGCATGTTTGTCATCAGTTTATGACATGAGAGCACAGTGCTATGTGAATATCATCTCTTCAGTTCACAGTGGACTCTTCAAAGCCAGATACCATACTGTATTCACTCTTCTCCTGCTTTCAAATAAGTAGGTGAAAGTAGTCTTGTCATCCAAGTGCAAACAGCTTTGCCATGCCCGTGGATAAAGGAGAGACTGGTTTCCTGTGCCTACATTGTCGGGGCCAACTGGGATGACAGCGTCCTCTGGAGAAATGTTTGGAAGGAGAATGTGGAAAAGGAGTTTCTGGTGGAACAGTCCCTCAGGAAACAACCAAAGACCAAAGGACAGAAGTCACTAGTCGGATATCAGAGCTGGAACGGTTGTGCATGAGCAGATCTATAACACAGAGCTGCTGAAGATAGAGAGCAGATGCCCTGAGGTGGCTGCTCACTTTAGGACTTCTCTTACTTAATAAAAAATATATTCTTTGTTTATCTTAAATTCATTTACAGTTTGGTATCTAGCAATTTTGTTTGCTAGTATTGTCAACTTTATCTTAATGGAATTACAGAGATGAAAATAAAAGTGAATGAGATTAGTGGCATGAAATCACGGAAAGTTAAACCCCATGATCCTTACCACAGCAGTTTTACTCAATTGCATTATTGTTTGGTGGTCAAGAAGCCTCCCAAATGACAGGAATGGTTTTAGTGAGGACTATGATGAGGTGATAGCAAATGTGGCTGGGTTTTCTCCTCCTCAGACTTTCGCGTTGTGCCGGGGTCACCTGAACTATAAATATTCCACATGTAACTTCTTTCCTGGAGCCAGCCACCTCCTCATATTGGCACTCCAGAAAACTCAAGGGTAAGACAATTTTCTGCCTGTATTTCCTATGAGAAACATAAGACCAAATGGATTTTCCACACAGTGGGTGGTAGATGTCCTTAGAGGACCTTATGCTAAATCTGTGCATAAAGAAAAAGTTGGTTTTTCTTCTTCCACAAGACATATGGACATAGGAAACTGGGCAGTGGATTAGTTGCTTAGCTATGTCCAGGTCAAATGTCAAAATGCTTTGTTTTCACCTCACACGGTGATGTGGCGGCTATAGCTTTGGGCACTGCAATCCTGTTCAAGAAAGGGTGAAGGAAAAGATGGCAGAACCTTTTAGCTCCCCTTTTCCAAGGAATCAAGTGGTTTACTGAACACTGATCATCCCCACAGATTTCTGGTTATGGTTTATAAAAAGACTTTTGAGATTCTCCAGGACAAAGAAGGACATGGGAATGAGCTTAGGTTGTCAAAGATTGAGTCCCACCCTGACTCTGGGGAAAAGCCCAGGAATATGACCCTCATTGGTCTATGTGTAGGCAGCACCCTGTGCTATCCATGAGCCTTGAGGAAAGCACTCAACTTTCCTGAAGACAGATTTCTTCATGTGCAAAATTGTAGTAATAGGAGCGGAGGGGCTGCGTCCCCAGCACCCCAGCCGCCTGCATGGCTAGCTTATGCTCCGAAATAACAACACACAAACTGTATTCATTTAAACACTACTTGGCCCATTCTCTTCTAGGCTAATTCTCACATATTAATTTAGCCCATTTCTAATCATCTGTGTGTAGCCCACAAGGTGGCTTACCAGGGAGATTCTAGCTTACGTCCATCCTGGTCAAGAATGGAGCTTCATTGCATGTGCCTTAGAGAGCAGAGCTCTTGCCTCTGCCCGCAAGAGTGGAGCATCGTGTCTCTCTAAGGCGTCTGCCCCCGAGAGGAGAGCTGTCAAGTCTCTGCACTCACTTCCTCTTCCTCCCAGCGTTCTGCTCCGTTCACTCCTCCCACCTACATTCTAACCTATCAGGGCAAGCAGCTTCTTTATTTAATCAACCAATGACCTTCCTCCATCACAAAATGTGAACCAGAAAAGGAGGTGAGGAGCAGAGATATGTGACATGCTGTGGGCTGAATGCCATCTGCCCTCCCTGAAGATACCTGCTGAAATTATACACACTTAATCTAAGTCTGGTGTTTAGATATGGGGTCTTTAGGAGGTGGGTGGAACTAGATAAGGTTATTAGCATTGAACTTTTAAGACTGAATCCTAGAGGCATCCTAAGAAGAAGGAAAGAGATGACTGGAGAGATGGTTTCGTGGGTAAAAGTACTTGCTACTCAATCATGAGGGCCTGAGTTTAAATATCCAGAAACTAAGAAAATATTAAGCATGCATGTAAGACAAGCATTTATAATCCCAACAGTTCAGTGAGGGAAAGTTTGGGGAGACACAAGACTCCCCAAAAGCTCATGGGTCAATTAGCATGGCATATACTGTAGAAAAAACAATGAATATACTCCAACTCAAAAACGTAAGAAGGTAAGGACCAACCCCCAAGGTTGTCCTCTGACCCCTACACCTGTGCTGTAGCCTGTGTGTACCTGCATCCCTACATATGAGTGTGCAAGCCTACACACAGACACACACACACACACACACACACACACACACACACACCATACATGCACACACTAAAATAAGAAAGGAGAAGAAAGAGGAACAGGAGGAGGAAAGGATCCAGAAGGTACACATAGAACTTGGCAGTAGATATTAAATAAAGAGGAGCAATTATTATTTGGGCTGAATTTTCTCCCATTTAGGTAAAAATTGCCTTATTTGAGACATACAATTTCAAAAATTAGGTTCTAAATTATGTATCACTTAATTCTACATGGAATCTGCAGTTCAACAAAACCAGTGTAGAAAGGATTGTAGCAGTGATGCTTGTTGCGTGGGTCAACCAGGGACAGTAAGTGAAATAGTCACATTCCTCAGCAAAAACTAGAAAATATTACAGAAGGACAGTTCTATAGACCCTCAGGCAGGACACGGCTCTGCATCATTTCTCTCTTTAGCTTTTAATTTTAAAATCTGATTCAAATAATGTCTAGCTCTAGATGAAACACATGCAACATAATGAAAGCCCTTCATTTAAAGACATATTTCATATTCAAATTCCCACTACAAAAAGCTACAGAGCTCAAGGTGATCAAAATTATTTTCAGAGTCAAACAATACCAGACCGATGGCCTCGGTGTGATAATCATCTATAAAGATAGTCTTGGAAGGCTGTTGACATGTCTTCTACCTCGGGACCAGGGTTCTGTGAACTCATCATAAGGTTTAAAGACAATCGTGCATGTACGCCATTGCAATAGTCAGATACTAAGAATCCAAATATGAGCTGAAGAAATTAGGATAAGCTATACACAGATGTTTAAAATTTACCAGAATGCACGCACATGCCAGAACTTGAGAAAAATGAAAAGAAGTAACAGCATTAGAATTCTTCATTACTTATTTTAAAAAATAGAATTTCTACACAAGCCAATTTAATATACACGCAAATAGCAATGACTTGTCCAAGGAAATATTGAAGCCCATTAGGACAGCATGTGCATAATCTGACTCAACAAGTCAGGATATATTTTTTGGAGAACATAATATCTCTGCTGCATTGTGTGAGATGAAGGTTAGATTACATTTCTTGCCTGTGCAATAACTCCCACATCATAAATTCTGATGAAATTATATCAATATACAAAGCAAATGGATGCCTGACCCACCATCGTTTTCTAGCTCTCAGAGAAAGAAGCTGACGCACAGGCAAATCCCCAGCCGCTTGGAGCAATGCTCTGACAGCCGGCCTGTGTCTGGGAACTGTGATTAACTATCTTGACCAGGAGGGGCTGTTAGGGTTTGTGGTTTCTGCTCTGAATACTAAACTTGGGCATACAAGAGTCCTTATTGTGGGGAGCCCTTGGAAATAGGAATACAAAATTGCTTTATATTTGCAGGATTTGATTGCCTCGGATGATGCAGTTCTAGCTGGTGGGCCTCTCTTGCTGCTTGTGTTTCCAGATTATAAATCAGTCCTTTGACAGGGCATCTGCCGTAGTCTCTGTTTCTGTGGCATCATTTTCTTGTTTTATATTATAATTGCCGACTGTTCTTCTGGGCTGTTCTTATGAATGACACATTTTGCCTTATTTATGAGAATGGAGTCAAAATCAAAGCTAATAAAAGTCTCCCTAACTTTTCTTGGGTGTCAAAGCATCTGTGGCCTTGAGTTCTAAGGGAACTGGGATGTGGATAAAAAGGGCAGATTCATGTATGACATAGATAGGTATCCTGAAGTTCAATACTACAAAAGACAACATGAAGAAAAGCCCCACCGCCCAGTGGCCAGTAAGTTACTAGATCTTGGAAAACAGGAAAACTCTCTGCTTGGAATCTGTGTCAAGAGACAAAAGGGAGGTGAAAATGAGAGTCTCCTTGCCTCTCTTCTGAAAATGGTACTAAATATAAGTGGTGAAACGGAAGGCTTTGCAGATTTCCCTCCAGTTCTGCCGCCTGGGGGATGGGCAGTGAACACAGGTGATCATCACGAACACATGCCCCTTCCTTGCTTTAGACATGAAGTTTAGATCCAGACACAAAGTTTAAAAACTTGAAGTCACTTTCCTTCCTGGGAACCCATAGAGCTCTACAGCCAAATTTATTTATTAGTTTAAACATTTTCTGGCTTCTCTGGCCTCAGTCTGAAGTTTCTGGATGATGTCAACTTGAGTGAGGAAGATATTAACTTGAAGGAATATGCCCGAAAAACTAAGGAGGCCCACAAGACAATGTGTGGTACTTTCACTTCCTCAAGTGATGCTGTTGCGAATTTGTGAATAAAACAGTCCATAGCTTAAAGTAAGACACTCTTTAGCTCTCTAGCTGGAGCCCTGGCTTCTTGACCTCTTTAGTTCTTACTAAATTAAAGTTTTTGGAAGAGTTTCGTCATCATAACACCTTCCAGAAACTCAGTATTACCTGGAAGTTACTTTCCAAATCACCAAGTTCACCAAGGCTATAAGTCACCCCTCCTCATCCCACCCCTCACCACCCAAGTGGAACTTCAATATAATTGTGATGTTATCAGAGGAGTCTAGTACAAAAGCCATGTTGGAAACTCAAAAGGGTGTCACTGAATCAAGTCAGATCAGTAAAGAAGTTTTCCATCTCCTGGCTTTTTGTCCAGGCCCCACACACTTCAGGGCGATCAGCTTGACTCTGCACTAGAGCAGTTTAGGATCAATAATTATTGAATGCTGAAATTAATAGGGGAGACTTTCTTAGTTTTAGACTTTGAAGACAATAAAGGTTTTATAGACAACGGTCGCAATTTACAAATGAGAAAATGAAATCAAATAGAACGAAATGTCCTGGCCCAGGTATTGACGTGGTGGGAGAATTCATAATTAATAACAAAATTTCTTGACTGTGGACTGCCACAAGGGACACATTTTCTACCCTAACCACTCACACCTCGTCCCACAAAGGCAGTGTTTCGGGAAGGGATTTTTCTTTGCTGCATATAAGATTCTCTGCTCCTTCCTGTTCTGTCTCATCCATTATTTTTTTCACTCTGGTCTTGAACTATGTAGAATGACAGCTTAGCATTAAAAATACTGTTTTCGGGGCTACCCAGTTGGCTCCAGGAACCCAACACCTTCCGGCCTCCCTGAGCACCTGAACTCTCTGCACATACCCACTCACAGATACACACAAACACATCGTTAAAAATATACCTAGAAAAAGAACCACACTGTTCTAAAGCTCACCCACTAAAGTACTACTTATTAGCACTCGGGAGGCAGAGGCAGGCGGATCTCTGTGAGTTCAAGACCAGCCTGGTCTACAGAGCGAGTTCCAGGACAGGCTCCAAGGCCACAGAGAAACCATGTCTCGAAAAACAAAACAAAACAAAACAAAACAAAAAAAAGTCCCTCTGAAAATAATCGGCACTTTATTTCTCTATCTTAAAAGGCAGGCGGAATGGGACAAGCCTAGGATTTTGCTTACCTGATATATTTCATATTTTATAAAAAGCCAAATATTAAACCTGCAAGAAGTTATCAGGCTTCTCTAATATTAAAGACTGTAGATAGCATAAAAGACTGGGTGTGGGAGTCACATACTACAAGATTCAGAAGCAGCCATTCTGCTAATAGTGAATTGTTCAGCTAGTAGGCACCTGCTACTCCACAGAGACACCTCTCTGGCTCTTGGCCTCATTTCACGGCTCTTTGCTTTGGGGGTTAGATGGCTTTTGTTAGCAACTGCTCTATAAAACTGGGTGAAGTTTGAGACTATTTGACTGGTTATAGTGAACACTCACAATCATTAGTTCACAGACTCATTTGCTGAGAAACTAACCCAGGCTTGCTAATCCACCAAAGAGGAGGAGGGTTTCTTAGGTGGTTTTGGAGCTTTACAAACTTTCAAATGACACTCAGGGTGATCCATGCTCCAAACCCTTACCCCACAAAGTAGACAACATTGCGGGCTCAATGCATTCCTCGTTTCACACATGGGGACTTTAAGTTTCTCACCAGCATGGAGAACAGAGTCAAGTCTGAGTGCCAGTAGAAGCCCATGAATCCCCCAGATGTCGAGAGTGAGCAGCAGGGCAACAATGCTCAGAAGGCGGATAACTATCTCTTGGCCCACCGTGCGCACACACTTCCTGTCTGAATTGGCAGACAGCCAGCTCTGGACCCCAACAAGCAGGAACTGCGTTTGTCCTCTTCTCTGTGGGACCAAGCATGTGCCAGGATCACATCAGTTCCTCGCGTGCTGGAACCAGCCCTGAGTTCATCCTCGTGGACTGAACACGGAACAGCTTAGCTTCTTTTCCTATAAATCTCCATACCCCCCATCCTATGGTTATCTGGAGCCAGCCAAACCTTGTTTTTTATTCAGGGCTGCTTCTGGCAAAATTCCCACTGAAGGACTCTAGCACGGACAGAGGTTAATGGGTACCATTAGCCACTCTCTGCAGCCTGGATTTGATCTTCTTGGCACAAGAAAATTCAGCTTTGCCCTTTATCTTGTTATTCAAGACGCTGAAAGCCCATGATAGCTAGGCCTGCAGATGCTACCCCTCTGCGTTCTGGTTGAACAGGAAAAGGAAAGCAATATAAGCAGCATTCACTGGGCTCTTCGTTCCCCCTCATCAGCCAGCTGGCCTGCTCCTGAAACCTCGACCAATAAGAGAACACACACCAGTCCATGCCTGGCTCTGCTCTGCATCCCTCCTCCCCAAGAAAGCAGAAAACATTGATAAGTGACAGGAAAACAACTTTTAAAGCCTGCCCTGGGTCCAAAGAGTTAGTGACTCATTTGCTTTCCTAAATCCCTGGAGGGATTCTCCATGTAGGCATCAAAGCAGACACAGGTCAATGATTTTAGTCAAGACATTAAAGACATCAGTCAAGGTAAACTAGACAAAGGTGCACTGGCCTTGAAGGTCTACTCCTTGGGAGTACACACTTCTGAGATATGCTTGAGAAGTCCCCAGCCCTTAACCTGAGATCCCACAGCAAAAAGTGGAAACAAGAAGGGCATACTATATAAAGTCATACTACTCTTGAAAATGCCTCCAGTCCCCCGTAAGGTCCAGCCCTTGAACCTGCCTCTGCAGGAAGCGCTGGCTTCTCAGACCACAGCCTAGTAGGTGCTATTCCAGCAAAGAAACCAAGTGTTCCTTTTTGTAGATGAGGTAGTGACAGAAATTAGGAACCTGAGATTCTTGGTAAGGGAACTAAGCTGCCTGATGAGGACCCAGCAGCCCTAACATCACTGAGGACACTGGGCCAGCAATGCAGACGACCGCAGGTGGGTGCAAGGCAGTACTGCTGTGCTATGCAAAACTGGCTTGTACACAACTGGCTTCCCGTGGGAACACCTCCTACCTCCCCTCTCTCGCCTTGTCTCTCCAAATGTAGAATTGAAATCAGCTTGTATTAAATTAGTATGAAATAGCCCCACTGTTGGGGGTTTCAAGAATCTTCATTTCTGAGTTTAGGTGGAAAGGGAAACTACTTTCTATTAGAAGTCCTATCTGGGGCTGTGGGAAATGGCTTAGTGAGTAAAACTCTTGCCACCCAAGTATGAGGTCCTGTGTTTGAACCCCAAGAACCTACATGAAGCCGAATGGAGTAGTGCGCATCTGCAATCCCAGGGCACTAGAGGATGGAGGTAGAGGTAGGAGGATGCCCATAAGCTTAGGGGCCGACTATCCTGGCATATACAGTGGTGGAGGCCTCAGATCGATTTTCGTCTGGGGCTGTGTTCTGACCTCCACACCTGGGCACAATCGCATTCACATATGTGAGACACACACACAAATGGTAATGATGTTCCACAAATCTTTCAGACCAAACCATTTCCATCCACCTTTAAGTTACAAGGTCCAAAGCTAATCTGCCTGTGACACGTGGGTATGGGTGTGTGTGGGGGGAGCAGTTGGACATGAGAGCTCCAGGGACCTCTTGCTGTAACACACAGCCTCAGTCTAACCAGCTCTGAAATGGGCGTGGTCATACACCCCTTGATTGAAGGGTAGGATCAAATTAATTAATTGGCTTCTTCAGAGTCGAAACTGTCGTCGTCTTCAAAATCTTAAGATGAAAGGCGTGAATTGAAGTCGTCGGTTCATAAATTGTTACATCAAATGCCAGGATGCCTATAAATCCACAGTGGGTAATTATCATAAAAGTAGCACACTGTTAAAACTCCCATGGAGAGTCAGGCAGATTTGACTCTAGGAGAACAAACAGCCTATAGGGCCCTGAGTCCCAAACTGGGCCTCCCAAGACCCAAACAACTCCACCCCTCCTTATGTGCCCTTAGCGAAATGGCAGTGACTCCCAGCTTCCATGTGCATACCTTGCCTCTTCTGTGTATGCTGAGAGAGCAGCCTCAGCTCACAATTTTTAGCTTACTCCGATGAAAGGTCCAGTTCTCTTCGGTGATCTCTGAGACCTGAGACCAGTTACTTAAGCCTTCCTTGAAAGCCTTAGTTGTCTCACTTCGGCTTCCACCCCATCCCACCCATCATCCAGTTCTAGGCTCACTAACTCCCTGTGGTCCAACCAGGTCAGCAGGTTCATTCCCCCTCTCTGGAAGTGGCCTTGTAGCTGTACAGTCTGAGCCTTTCTCCCCTTGGGCTGTCAGGGTCACCTCAGACACCTTCTTTGACCATTTGGTTCAAAAGTAACACCCTACACCCTACAAATGTTCCACTTTGCCCTCCCCAGATTTCAGGTTCTACACAATTCTTTTCCATCTGACCCATTATTACTTTGTTATGTCTTCACCTAGGCATTAGATCTAAATCTAGGGTGTGTGATTAGTACTCCCATCAATACCAAGCAGACGACAACTTTCAAAGTCACAAATTCTACCAGGTCTCTGCCTAGCAAGAAGCTGTGGTATATCAGATGCACTTAAGAAGAGAACTCTCAACAGAGGAATCTAAAATGGCTGAAAGACACTTAAGGAAATGTTCAACATCCTTAGTCATCAGAGAAATGCAAATCAAAACAACTCTGAGATTCCATTCTGTAAGAATGGTCAAGATCAAAAACACTGATGACAATTTATGCTGGAGAGATTGTGGGGTAAAGAGAATACTTCTGCATTGCTGGTGGGAATGTAAGCTGGTACAGCTCCTTTTGGATGTCAGTGTGACAATTTCTCAGAAAATTAGGAAACAACCTTCCTCAAGACCCAGTAATACCACTTTTGGGCATATATCCAAAGGATGCTCAATTGTGCCACAAGAACATGTGCTCAACGATGTTCATAACAACACTGTTTGTCATAGCGAGAACCTGGAAACAACCTACGAATCCCTCCACCAAAGAATGGATGAGGAAAATGTGGTACATTTACACAATGGAGTACTACACAGCAGAAAAAATAATGACATCTTGAAATTTGCAGGCAAATGGATGGAGCTAGAAAACTTTATTTAGAGTGAGGTAACCCAAACACAGAAAGACAATTATTACATATATTTACTCATAGGTGGTTTTTTTTAAACATAAAGCAAAGAAAACTAGCCTACAAACTACAATCGAGAGAACTTAGACAACAATGAGGACACTAAGAGAGACTTACATAGATCTAATCTACAATGGAAGTAGGAAAAAACAAGATCTCCTGAGTAAATTAGGCGCATGGGGACCTTGGGGGAGGGTTAAAGGAGGAATGGGAGAGGCAGGGAGG
Organism: Microtus ochrogaster; assembly: GCF_000317375.1. Classification (NCBI taxonomy): domain Eukaryota; kingdom Metazoa; phylum Chordata; class Mammalia; order Rodentia; family Cricetidae; genus Microtus; species Microtus ochrogaster. The sequence goes on from NC_022015.1 coordinate 87,780,074, forward strand.
GGAGCAGAGAAAAATGTAGAGCTCAATAAAATAGAAAAAGAATAGGACTATCAGAGGTAGGTAGACACAGTGTGATCCTGCCCACTCCAGTTCTCAGGAGAGTACAAGAGCTTGTGAGGGATATCTGAATTGAACTCCCTAAATAAACAGCAAGATTTTCATGCAGGAGAAAGTGTCTCATTGATGAGAAATGTAATCCAGAAGATGACAGGACCACCAAAGGAAATATCTATACAAAGCTGTGGGCAGACACCTGTATGGATGAAGCCCTAGGAAGCTGTGGGCAGGCAGCTGTGCAGCATGAAGCTGTATTCTTAAATGGAGGGGTGGGGAGTAAATGGGGAAGAAGAAAGAGGAAGAGAACACAGAGTAGAAAGAGGAAAGAAGAGATGGGGGATGAAGAGGGAACTCTGGAGCCGAGAAGCCAGGGGAAAACCCTTTGACTGTCCTGTCCCACTATCAAGTCAAAAAAAACTAATGGGACACAATAGTGACCAAGACAAGAGGCGCATGACAGAGTCCCTCACACAAAATTTTCACTTTTAAAAGAAGCAGTCAGTGGTAAAATAGACCCACAAAAGCTGGTGAGAAAGGCAGCTAACATTTCACAGTGAACTAGAGAAAATGCAGAAAGTGACTGAAAATATAAAATTCAGAATTGAGGCTGCAGAAGTCAAGAAAAGTTAGAAATAAAATAATAAACTACTTTATGCATGAAGAAAAAACTGGAAAAAAGTGCCTAAGACAACCATAGTGCCGTGTGAGAAAGAAAGGCGAAAAGACAAAATGTTAAAATGAAATAAAGGCGTGAAAGATTCTTTAATGACAGATCTAGGAGATAGGAAGAAAAAGGTAACACGTAATTAAGGCTCCCATTCTCAAGAAAACATAAAGAAGCAGCCAAGGAGATCAAATACTGGAAATGAGAATTCAAGAACATTTTCCTGAAACAAACAAACTCCCCCCAAATCCTCTAGAACAGTGGTTCTCCACCTGCCCATCACGACCCCTCTGGGGTTTGCATATCAGATCATTACAATTCATAGCAGTAGCAATGATGTGAAGTAGCAATGAAAGAATTGGTTGGAGGTCACCATGACATGAAAAGTGTTAAAGATTTACAGGGTTAGGAAGGTTGAGAACCACAGCTTTAGAACCACATATTGAAAGGCATAGCCTGGGAGGGAGAGGCAAAGAGGGAAGGAGAGAGGGGAAGGGGGTGGGAAGGAAAACAATACTGAAATATAATTTTATTTTTATTGGATTTGCCAGGCAGTGGTGGCACACATCTTTAATCCCAGAACTTGGGAGGCAGACGCAGGAGGATGGCTGTGATTTTGAGGCCAGCCTGGTCTACAGAGCGAGTTCCAGGACAGCCAGGGCCACACAGAAAAACTCTGTCTCAAAAAATTAAACCACATTAAACAACAATAAAAATTACTGGACTTTAAGAAAAATCAAGAAACTAAATGAAACCCTCTGTTCGAAATAAAGACCAAGTCACTTGGAAAGAATGTAAGATTATCCTTAAATGGTGAATAGTTGGACCTTATGCCCAAACGAAATAATACCATCAAGATAATCAAAGAATTAATGTGATTTTATGTTTCATAACCAGTTAAATTTATGTTAAAGTACAAATACATAGTGTGAAGATAAAAGAACTCAGAATATTTTTTCCTCTGAGTTTTTCCTAAGGAATATGCTCAGTGATGATTCATGCAGCAAAATGGCAGTAGAGATGCCAACATGAGGATAGATAATTCAATATTCATGCAAAGATAAAAAGAGACACAGATGTAAAGCAAAAGTTTTCCATAAAAGTCCTGTGACCCTGATTTTACATAGGAAGAATTGGTATAAACTCACTATGTTTTATCTTTAAAATTTCCCATTTAGCCGGGCGATGGTGGCGCACGCCTTTAATCCCAGCACTTGGGAGGCAGAGGCAGGCGGATCTCTGTGAGTTCAAGACCAGCCTGGTCTACAGAGCTAGTGCCAGGACAGGCTCCAAAGCCACAGAGAAACCCTGTCTCGAAAAACCAAAAAAAAAAAAAAAAAAAATTCCCATTTACAGCACCCACTGTAAAAAGGTTAGAGAGAAATAATGACCAACCTGTGAGAAAGAGCATCTTAAAAAGAGTGTGGTCTCCAAACACCAAAACAGGGCCCCTTGGAGCAATAGGAGAATGTAGAAAACAAAGAGATGAGAGCCTGGATTAACATGGACATCAGAGGCAGAGACAGCAGGGCCTTGTTAAAGGATTCAAGAGCCAATGTCAAAACTTCCACTGGCCAACCTCAACAATTTGAGCATCAGAAGGATAACTTCATTGAGTTGAAATGCATAAAACAGATTTAAATTTACATATTAAAGGGTGCAAAATAAAATATATTAAAAGAAAGAGGGCTAGGTAGATGGTTCAGTAGGTAACGTGTTTTCCTATACAAGCACAAGGATGAACCAGAGTTGTGATCCTCGGCACCCATAAGAATGCCAGGCAGACATGGCGGCCTGCCTGTGATCACAGAGATCAGGAGGAAGAGGCAGGAGATCCCTAGGGCAATCTGGCTAGCTCGAACTGTCAAACCACGAAGCTCTGTGTCAAGTGAGAGCTACCGCCTCAGTATCTTTTTTTTAATTGATTTTTATTGAGCTCTACATTTTTTCTGCTCCCCTCCCTGCCTCTCCCCTCCCCTTAACCCTCTCCCGAGGTCTCCATGCTTCCAATTTACTCAGGAGATCTTGTCTTTTTCTACTTCCCATGTAGATTAGATCTATGTATGTCATGTCTCTCTTAGTGTCCTCATTGTTGTTTAAGTTCTCTGGGATTGCAATTTGTAGGCTGGTTTTCTTAACTTTCCCAACCTAAAGAAAGATGTGCCTCAGTATCTTATATATGGGAAACTATTGAGAAAGATACACAAACCTCCAGCCTACACACACACACACAGAGACATACACACGGACACACACACACCATATACATACAAACAAAAATGAAAAGGAAATTTTAAAAGAAAGAGATGGAGAACTAAACAGAAAAGAAGCTTTAACAAACTTAACAATGTGTGCTCTTATGGAAAACAAAACAGTTCAGACCAAAGCTAGACCCAAATAAACAAAGGAAGACACTTAAAAAATAAACCCTTCACATTTATGAGAAAAGTGGAGATGTTAACAGTCCCTTTATATTTAGTATTAAGGCATCATGTGCATTAGTTTGGGTGTGGCACGCTATTATAGAGTCACTGTTGTTAAAATGTTTGTTGTATTCCCCAGCAATGGAAGAAAACAAAATGTTCTGGGATTTGCTTTTAGAATGCTATGAGAGAAAAAAACAGAATAGATGGGTCTCTATTTTCCCCTTTTGCCTATCTTTGAATACCTTCCAGAAATTTGGAAATTTCCCAAAGTATCTTAAACATATTTTTTGCCATTCTGGAGTGATGGTTCAGTGGATATAGCATGTGCTGCTGTTGCATAGAGCCCAAGTTTGGCTCCCAGATCCCATGTCAGGCACCTCATACCTGTAGCTCTAGCTCCAAAGGACTCAAGGCCCTCTTCTGGCCTCTATGGGTACTTGCACTCACACGTACATAATCGTCATATAGACGCACACAAATTGTTATGATTGTTTTATGTGCTCGAGTGTTTTGCCTCCATGCATGTCTGTGTACCACGCACCTGCATGATGCCGACAGAGACTAAAAGTGGCATCAAGGTCTCCAGACGATCAACCAATATTCAATTGCTGAGCCATCTCTCCATGCACATAATTTTAAAAATAAAAGTAAATTTTACAATTTTGCACTAAGCCCTCAATTCTGCGAAGGTGGAGCTATTAGAAATGTTGCCCCAACATTGTGAAAGGAACAGAGAAGGAGTTCCAGGCGGCCAAACACCAGTAGTGCTCAGGGTGACTACATTCTGATCACTTAATATTTTTAATGCTGTCAGGTAATCCATATTTTTTTTCATTTTTCTCCCTGGTTCAATGAGTGTTTGTTTTATAAAACAGCAATTTCTTATTTGCAAAGTTTTGTGATTTTATTTTTTTCTGATGATTTCTTTCTTTTCTTCATTCTTTTCTTCTTCATCTCTCCAGTTTAGCTTGGTATCTTCCAAAGAGCCTCTAGCGACTGGCTACTAAAATTTGGCAGCTTTATTGTTGAATGCATTCAATTATCATTTTTTAAGTCTAGCACCGCATTCCTTTAATGATTTAGGACCTTGCACGGTTTTAAATGTCTCCCAAAGCTTTCGTTGTAAATTGTGCTAAACATCAAAGGAGGTAGCGATGCCCAGATGCTGTTTACCGCCTGTGAAATTCCCAGCATTAAATAGGACAGACAGCCCTCAACAGATTCCCTGTCAGACCCAGGCAGAAGGAATCAACCTGCATTTGGGATGCTAATCCAAAGTCAGGCATTGAGTATGAAAAAAAGGCATTAGAGAAATCTTTTTCCAAATGGACCTTCTGCTATGGTTCCTCTGCTTTTGTTTCAAGTGCCACCAAGAAATACTGTAATGATCCTGATGTATGGTGGGGGGGATAAGATCCCCTGAGGCTGCAACTGGCTTAGGGTTAGTGTTTCTGGGTTTCAGTAGCATTTTTTAAAAAAAACAAGCCATAAGCCGGAACAACAAGTCCTCATACCCTTTATACACTGTCATCAAATAACAGCAAAACGAATGCAGTTGGACATGACTGATCCTTCCTTTTCAGTCCTGCTGTGGTGCCTTGCTCCTAGGACACAATGTTCCTGGCATTTTTACCACAAATCCTTTGGTTTTGGAATATTGGTGGAATTCTCTTTGGGGGTTGGACATGGATAGAGTGACCAGAGGAAAGCATTTGTGTTCTTCCAAGGAACCAACCGTCTTGATTTTTGAGACAGGGTCTCTCACTAGAAACTATAGCTCATCAATTTAGCTAGGCTGGCTCACAAAAGGGTCCCAGGAATCCTCCTGTCTCCACATCCCCATTTCTGGGATCACAAGCATGTACCACCACACCTAGCCTGTTACACGGGTGTCTTCAAATTCAGGTCCTCATATTTTCGCCACAGACACTTTATCATCTAAACTTCCTCCCAACCCTGGTATTGATACAATTCTTTGAGGGTTTATTCTAAATATATGTCTTATATGTTCCCCAAAACTGGATTTTCAAGAGAACAAAAAGCAGTCTCTGTTCACCCTATATTGCCACTAAACTCTCTTGGCTTGTCTTTCAAGACAGACAGTTCTTCTACTTACACAGATATCCACTACTAGCCCAACTAGCACAGGGTCTATTGTGGGGATGCTCCTGAATCTTCCACATGGCTGCAGAAAGGTCCCTGCTTTCCCATCAAGTACTGTAACATTTTTCATGCCACGGGGCAACCTGTTTTGTCCCTCTCCTTTGTTTGGCACAAACCATACTGCACTGTAGGCCTCAGTTATGGGGACAGCTACAACCAAGAGTCTCCTTGATTCATTTCTGAAAGACCTGAATTCTGAAAGATGAAGCCACATTTTGGAAAAAGGTCCTTGGAAGCCTAGGCAAGCACACCTATCTACCCTCATGGCCAGCTTGTCTGGGTGATGAGTCCCTGAGACCTCAGTGGATCCATCTTCGATATGGAGATAGAAAAGTTCTATCTCCTATGGCCAATTCGGGAATAAACAGAAATGTGTGAATGTGCTTGGGACAGTAAGAATCAGTGAGGGGTGTTCCACTTGTACCCATTGTTCATTATTAACATTATCCACAAAACTGTGAGATCCAGGGTCCCCTTGAGACCTCATTATCTTCCTTTCCCTTGGAACCACTTTGGAACCTTCCATGATCCTCCTGGCTGGCTTTTCTCCCCTTCTCCCACAGCCTTCTCTGTTTTTACACTTCCCATCCATTTTCTTCTACAAAGCCCCATACTCCAATACCCTAACCGAATTAAAATAAACTGTATCCGTCAAATGTATAATTGTCAGGACAATGCCGCCCAGATAATTCACCTACAAGCATCCCATCTTCCACTTCTCTTCCTAAAGGGGAAAATTCCCTGGCACTTGGCTACTGGCCTTGCTTTTGCTCTATGAAGCTGGGTGATGCCAATCATGAAGGTGAAACACCGGGCCCTTCTGGGGCAAAGAAAGCAAGTGCACCCATGAGTACTGGGACCCAAACTCTGGTCCTCTGCAAGAGCAGCAAATGCTCTCAGCCACTGAATCATCTCTCCAGAAGGCTCTGATACCTCTAGCCTCCACTGGCATCTGCACTCACATGTATATACACACACTCATACACATAATTGAAAATAAAATAAATCTTTTTAACAAAGGAAAACACATTGGTCAGGGTCCTAGTCCTCTGTTGACCTTGTGAGAAGGGTTTCTGTGGGGTTGCACAGATGAGCCCAGTGTTGATTCTGGTTATAGTTGCAATAGCACTTAATGTGGCCTGTATCCCAGATCCTAGGCTAAAGGCCCCCTATGCAGTGCCTCTAATCCTCATCCACAGTACACAAAAATAGCCTGGTGTCTTTCTACAGTCCTAACGGAGTCTTAACATAAATTTTAAAAGCATGACTGGCACCTTTATTATAGTATTATAAATAAACATGCTTTTTTTTACTGTGTACTTATACATGTGGTATTATATGTGTGTGTGCAGGTGCGTGTACCCATGCATGCATGCAGAAACCAGAGAAGAGTGTCGGGGGCCTCATTCTATCATTCTCTGCCTTATTCCTCATCAAACCTGAGCTAGACTGGCAGCCAACAAGCCTCATTCATTCTCGTCTCAGCTCCCCATCAGTGGGATCACAGGCATTAAGCATGATCACAGTCAGCTTCATAAATGGGTTCTCGGGATTTGAACCCAAGTCTTCACACTTGCACCACAAGCTCACTTACCCGGCCCCGCCAGCCGTCTCCCCAGTCTCAGTAAAGACAGTTTGAAATTTCTGTGCTATGCCTAACATAAGACTGTGTATACATAGCACCTTAACACCACCTATGTGTGACCCTCAGCTCCTCAGAGTTTCACCCCTACCTAAGAATTAGTAGGTGTTTCTGATCGCGCCATTGTTAAACTTTCATAGCAAAACTGTACACCCAGCTCTCAAAATGAGACTCAAGAAAATAATTTTTTCCAAACATTTCATTGTGTGTGTACAGACTGGCGGGGGTGGAGGGGAAGAAGGACTCCAAGGAAGACTGTTTAAGATTTTGTGCAGCTACTTAAAAATAAGTACATAATGTTGTTTGATTTTGGAGCGGCCTGAAGGAATAGTAAACAAGTTGTGCAGTCAGCCCTCTGCGTGCTGCACTACCTGGGAAAAGCATTGTTTGTTCCCAGCAAATATGTAACCACAAAACACATTTAAATGCAGAAAAAATCATCTGGACAAACAAAATCATGATAAATCAGCTTGAAACTTGTTGCCATCCCTGGCTGTTAAATATGCCCAGCCGGGGAGAGAGTGCGTTACTCACCAACTTAATTGTCCACGTAATTAAAGGGGTTGCTGCACTCTGATTTATAGGTTGGATCTTCTAATTACTTAGCTGTAGCAATTAGGATTTTCTTTGTATTACACTTCTCCAGGCCAAAGATGCCTTCTATCGCTTGGGCCAGATTTAGAAGGACAAATTCTGGCTACAAACCCATCTCCCAGAGCTGCTCCCTCCGGTTGGAGCCGTTTCCGACAAGGGATCGTCAAGGAACGTCAAACGCCATTGGGAGAAGATGAGAGGAAAGTCCTTGTGGTGACAGCCTCTCCTTGAAAGCCCAGTTTGCTCTGAGGTTTCCCCTGACACTCCAAAAAGCCCAAGGTCTGAGAAGCTTGGAATTCTGTCTCCATTGGATGCAGACTTCTCTTTACTAGAGAAAGATCAGAAAAGCCAGGAAATGGAACAAGTACGGTCATCAGTTGTTTTTAGTTCTACATTAGTTCGTCGAAGAATAATTTTAAGGCCAGGGTGGCAATGATGATGGTGGTGGCTCAGTCAGTAAAGTGATTATCTTGCAGGCATGAGGACCTGAATTCAATCCCCAGAATTCAATGAAAAAACAAAACCAAAGACATGTAGATGTGGTAGTCAATGAAGGGACACGGTAGCATGCATGCACGCACGTGCACACACACTCAGACACATACATGTAATGTGTAATGTTAGAAAAGGTTTCTCCAAGGTTCTCAGCACCGTCACCCATTCTTTACCCAAAGCATTCTACAGCACAACTCAACACAGGGGGTAAAAGCGATGGTTTCGGAGCCAAAATTCCAGGTTACCATCAAGACTCAAATTTTTACTAATTCTGTAGCTTCAGAGATTACTAGTCTCTCTGAGCTTCAAGTTTCTTACCTGCAAAATGGGGCTAACAAGGATATCTACCTCAAGAGTCACTAAGAGTAAACATGTTAAAACTTTGCACTTAGCAAAGCACTCAAGGCAAGCATTATTTGTAGCATGTCTTATATCTGTGCCCCTCAAACCATTCCTTCATGCATGCAATCAATATGTAAGCATATACTGACTGACCCAAGAGGCCATGTTCTTTTCATTACCCTCCTTTGCCCTCCCAGGATATAAACCTTAAAAGTCTAGGCACACGAAAGCCATTTATCATGTTGAATGAGAAAAATTCAACTTTTTGAAGTGTCAGAAGGCTTGGATTTAAGCTTGTGTAAATCAGTTTTTGGATACCACAGGACTCTGAAGAACACGCACACCAGAGCCTCGGAATGTGGCTATACCATGTGGCTGGGTGCTTCTCATCAAGGCCTCCCAGAGATGATGTGTGAGACCTGAAAAGACAGCCCCGAACTAGACTTCAAGGTGGCTGAGTTTTGACACACACCCATCTCAGTGCTGGTTCTGGACTCACAGAAGTAGCCAAGCATAAGGTTTTTGTTTTCAGTGGCCTTGTGGTTCAGTGGGAGCTATTTAAGCACGTGAACTATTTAATCACAACGTCAGGGGCAAACTGAAGGGGTGGTGTTGCTGATGTTGCTTGGTTATGTCCTCCAAGAGGAGGTGATGTCTTTGCCATGAGGACAACTAGGGGAAATTCCCAAGGAAATCAAGGAAGGCCTCACAGATGTTCTGAACAAAGTCAATAATCCCATTAATTACATCGCTATAGATACAGCAAGACCAAAAAAAAAAAATCTGTCCTAACATCTTTAAACCATAAAGACCTTTTTAAAAACTGAATAATCACTTCTCCAATATGAATGCATCTCTTCCAAATGAAGTCAATTAATTGGAAGTAGGACAGTGATATCTACAAAGACTCAAACAATTAAGAGCTCCAAGAATTCCTAGGCAGTGCAGCTCATTGTGTGTAGACCCAGTCCAGGTTCCTCTGTATAGCCCAACTGTGGCTTGTTTCTCGAGATGTGATTTTCTTTAGAAAGAAAGAAAGAAAGAAAGAAAGAAAGAAAGAAAGAAAGAAAGAAAGAAAGAAAGAAAGAAAGAAAGAAAGAAAGAAAGAAGAGAGGGATAGACAGAGGAGGGAGGGAAGGAGGGAGGGAGGGAAAGAGGAAAGGAAGGAAAAGAAAAGAAAAATCAGTTCTGGAAAGCTCTTGATATTTGACCTAAGACCTCAAGGAATGGTAGCACAGTTTCCAAGACCACTCTTGATTAGAAACAACAAAATAGTGTGGCCTTCTTAGAAACATTACCAAAACCATTGGCAAGTCACTTGGCTTCCATAGTTAGAGCTAGTGCTCTCTCTGTGTCTCTGTCTCTGTCTCTGTCTCTCTCTCTCTCTGTCTCTCTCTGTCTCTGTCTCTCTCTCTCTTTATCACTCACACTCTCGGTCTCTCTCTGTCTCTGTCTCTCTCTCTTTATCACTCACACTCTCGGTCTCTCTCTGTCTCTGTCCCTCTCTGTCTTTCACTGTCTCTCTCCCTCCAGCATTTTCTTGTGACAAAAGTCCAAAGTTTGATAAGAATTACAAAATAAGCTTCTCTTTCAGGATATGTGGGCGGCTTCAGCTGGGATAACCAGCAGCAGTGGCTGTAAAACATCTCTTTAAAAAAGTTTTCGCTAGTTCTTTGGAAAAGCTCACAAGTAACATGGACGCCCTGTAAAGTCCTTCACCCAGGATGCTCGTGCGCATTCTGCCCTCTGGTGGCTGGTTTTGTAAAGTGCATCCAGAAAGCACATTCTAAGCAGAAATGGCTTTATTCTTTCTCTGACAGTTCTGAAATTCAGGGCCCTAAACCATTCTATTTTGAACAATAGAATAGTGGTTCTGCTTCCTAGACAAATTGAATAAAACTCCCACTTTTATTTAAATAGTCATAAAACAGCTAAACTATGTTTACTTTGACTGTGTAGCTCTGGTGACTGCCAGTCAATCACACTCAAGAATAAACTCATCTGGGAATGCACGCTTCAGTTTTAAACCTTGAAGATGGGAAGACCAGTGAATTTAATTCCTCAGACAACAATTTCACTGTTTAGGTGTTTATTAACAGAATGAAGCTAAGATATATATGACCTAGACTAACAAAAGCCTTTTTAAAGACTTAAAAATGAGTCGCTTTTATAAGATATGTTAACTAAATTAGTACTACAGGAGGAGATAAAGTCAGGAATGAGCATTTTTTAAGCATGGTAGCTGGATCACAGAGAAGAGCATTTCATATCTGTGTAGAGAGATGCAGTTATACACACAGGAGTACAAGAATGGATTGTTCTTCTGTGCAAAAAGAAAGCCCAGTCATTCATCCAGCTATGGAGCAAAGAACGTTTTAGATATACTGTAGGCCTCAATGTGAAGTCAGAACTTATATTAGAAGACGATATAAACAACTCTGTAAACGAGGTGCTTAAATGCTGACAAGGAAAAGCGTATCAGTTATGATTGTGAAGTTGCCTCAAACAAAATTAGCAGAGCGAAGACTTGCAGAAAGACTTGTAGTGAACTCAACTAAGGAAACCACCGTGTTAAGTTCGGGAATTCCTGTGGGATGGAGTCAGAGGTAAAGTTCCTGGCTGTTATACATAGGCCTTGGTTCAATCACCAGCATCAGGGGGACAATGGAATGGGGAGGAACAGGAGGAAGCAAAGGCCAACGGTACAAGAGAAAATGTTACATGCAATGCTGTTGCCTCAGCTACATGGGAAGCCGAACCAGGGGGATTGCTTCAGCTCATGAGTTTGAGACGAGACTGAGTGATAGAGCACTATTCTTCTCCCAAAAACAAGCAAACAGAGGCTAGTGAGATGGTCCAGCAGTTATTAGCACTTGCTATTTCTGCAGATCTGAGTTCTGTGCTCAGCACCCAGATCAGGTGGCTCATAGTGACATATGACTCCAGCTTTAAGACATCTGACACCTTTTCCTAGCCTCTGCAGGTACCTGAACAAGCATAAAAAGACATAAAAACAGAAGCACACACATACACGTAATAACATACAATAAACCACTAAAAATTAGAGAACAAATAAGTAAGAGAAAAACACAGGGACAGACCATGACCAGAAAAGGATCAAATCAAATGGCTGATAGGCTGTGCAACCTATCAATAAACAAATGCAGATCAAAACCTCAATGAGATAATAATCAGTTCCCATCATTTTGTCATTTTTAGAAGAAGCAATACCTGATCCTGAAAAAGTCAAGAATGTGGAGAAAGTAAAAGTCCTCTGCCTTGCTGGTGAGAGGGAAGCCTGTAGTTGTTTGTTCCTGTGTGCTGAGGATGGGACCGAGAGTTCTCACTAGATACTCATCACTGAGATACATCCCGAGATCTCTTATTTTCTTTTTTATTTTGAGATGGTATCATTTCATTGTTCAGGATGGCCTTGAACTCATGATGTTTCTGCCTCAGCCTCCTTTGTAGCTGAGTTGACAGATATTCATGGCCGGGCACAGCTCACTGGTGAAATTGACACAGTCACAATGAATATTTAATGAATAACTAATTAATAATAAATAGCCAATAAATATCTAATTGCTATATCTAATTGGCATCATAGAATAAACATATAAGTAATATCTGTAAAGTTAATGACACACATTTTTTTCCAGTGGAGCTCTCCTACACTTGGGGGCATGATGACATTAACGAGATGGATGGGATATTACTGAACCAGCAGCTTCTACATGCTCCAGAGTCGATGGCATTCTTTTGCCAGAGCTCAGCCTGGTAGTTGGAAGTAGGCATGGGGTTTGGGGTTATAGAGATTTCCAGAAGCTGTAATGTCTCTGGATCCAGTCTGTTCCTTTGTCAGTGGAGATATTAATGAGTTTGTCCTAAGAGTATTGAGGAAATTAAGTGGCAGATAGTTACGTTATTTTTCACAAAGCCTGGCCCTTAGTCGATGGGCAATAAGTGGGCCTACTGTTTTCATTATCACTATTCTGTCTGTTCCAGGGATTAGTGAGAATTTACCACTCAGGAGAATTATTTTTTCTTCCTGGAGCACAAGCATACAGAGAGAATGTCCCATGATATATTCTAAGAATGGGAATGATGACAGTCACCTCACAGAGTGGTGGGAAACTCAGCGTCCTTTGCTTGTGGCCACCCATAAAATTATGCTCTGAGATTGTAGGGAGTCTATTTCACTTGCGTGGCTTCTTGACTCAAGGCTCAGCAGTAATCTGGTCAAGGGCTCATCAGAAAGCCAGTATACCACAAGACCGTAAGATGGGAAGAGAATATTGCACTAGACTAAAAGAGATGAGACTGAAGCCAGAGAGGACTTCTCCTTGAAATGGAGAGTTCATCACCACCCAACAAATACAGGATCATAAGGAGGCCACTGTGGAGAAACACGGGCTCAAAACCCTTTCAGTACTCAGGGGATTCTGTGAGCCACAAAGAATTCTTAAGCCACATTTACTTTTGCCTGTCCGTGGCTGTGCTGAGAAGTGAGCACAAAAGCTTACTCTGAAATGGAAAGTTTAGTAGTCAAGAGCACATGCTGCTCTTACAGAGGACCTGGGTGTGGTCCCAGGACTCTTACCAGGCAGCTCACAACTCCCTCTTCTGGCCTCCAAGGGCACCTGCATTCACGTGTGCACAAGTAAAAATAAAATAAAATCATGGTTGTTGGGAGCAGTGAGACCCCAGATCCTGAATTTCTTGTAATCCCCTGATTTGAGTGCCTACAGCTGCTCTGAGCACGAGACCTTCAGGAGTTCCTGATGGCAGGAGAGTGGTTTCTGGTGGGTATGGCTGGGGCGTGGCTATCTCTATATACTCTGCCTCTGAACACAATAAAGGGGGCATTCTTGGGGAATTCAAGGATGACCTGTGTCACTGTCTCTCTGTCTGTGTGTGTCTGTGTATTTTAACCTCCAGCACCCTTGCCTGAAGTTCGGTAACTGGGTGCCAGCGCACAGAGTGCAACACGGGGTTGTGGTGCATGGCACTCAGTAGGGGAGATGCTCTTACATAGCAAGTTCCAGACTTTTAATTAATTAATGAAATCTTTTTTTAAAGGCTAAACTAACTGGGTGTGGTGGTGCACACCTTTAATCCCAGCACTAGAGAAGCACAGGCAGGTAGATCTCTGTAAGTGCAGGCTAGCCTGGTCTACAAAGTGAGTTCCTGGACAATCAAGGCAATAGCACAGAGAAACACTGTCTCAACAAACAAACAAACAAACCCTCTTACCTTTTATACTATATAATGAATTTTCTTCCTAGAAGCCACAAATATCTATATAATGAATACAGATTAGAGAACTTTCTCGTCTATCTGCACTGGGAGGGTTCTTATCCTGTCTGGCATAGCCTGCATCTCATGATGCTTTATAAATATCTCCAAAACATTCACTCTCCCCTTTACTTCATGTGAAAATGAATTAGGAACAGAAGCTTCAGCAAAGGGCTTCAAGTTCAGCTCATTGGCATTAACCATCAGCTGTGATATCATTGGCTGCTAAGATCTGAAAATTCCAGAACTTCATCTTCAAAGTTCCTCCTCTTCCTCAAAACCTAAATGTACATCTTCCTTTCCCAAGAGATAGACTAAGATGTTCCTTGTGGAAGACTCTGAAACCTTTTACTATTTTACGATCTCCAGACCAAGTGTCTTAGTCAGTGTTCTGTTGCTGTGAAGAGACACCATGACCATGGCAACTCTTATAAAGACAACATTAACTGGGGCTGGCTTACAGTTTCAGAGGTTTAGTCCATTATCAGCAGGGCAGGAAGCATGGTGGAAGACAAGTAGACATGGTGCTACATAGTGGCATTTCATTGGTATTTCAATAAATGAAGCTTGCCTGAAGATCAGAAACATAAGACAGCCTTACAGACCAGACAACAATGACACACACCTTTAATCCCAGTAGCCACACTAGCTTGCCATAGAAACCAGGCAGTAATGGTGCACACCCTTCATCCCAGAACTAGAAAGATCATAAAATGGGAGGAGACATCTCTCAGTCTGTTTCATTCTGAGGTTTCCTGGAGGCAGGATCACCATTTTCAGACTGAGGTCACGGTAAGAGCCAGTGGCTGGCTGATTTGCTTTTCTGGTCTTCAGGTTGAACTCCAATATCTGTCTCTGAGCTTTAGTGCTAGAGAAGCAGCTGAAGGCTCGATTCAGACCCACAGGCAGCAGGAAGAGACAGTCTCTGGGCCTGACTTGAGCATTTGAAACCCCAAAGTCTACCTCCAGCGACACACTTTCTCCAACAAGGTCACATCTCCTAATCCTGTCAAGTAGTGCCATTCCCTAAGGTCCAAGCATTCAAAGTAGGTATTCCCAGCAGCCAGGTCTGTACCCCCAAGCTCCATGGCTCCCTGGGTCAAGCCATAGATTCTTGTGTGTGTGTGTGTGTGTGTGTGTGTGTGTGTGTGTGTGCATGCACAAGTATATGTGTGTGTAGATATATGTGTGTTGCAAGTGTATTTGTGTTCTGGTACATATGAAAGTCAGAGGTATCATTCTTCGTGTGCTAATCACCTTGTTTTTTGAGACAGGGTTTCTGATTGGCCATTTGGGGTAGGCTCGCTGAGTAGAGAGCCTCAAGGAGCCTCCTGCATCTACCTCCTGGTTCTTTATGTGAGGTAGCAAAAGTCAGAGAGTGGAAAGTCTCCAGACTGTTTCCCACTACCCTGGTATTGGACTTTGCAGCCTCAGATCTGTGAGAAATACACAGCAGTATGTGGTATTTTGTCAGAGAACACACTGTGGGGCTCTGGTGACTTCAGCCAGCTCCCTGATATCTACTGCCTCACACGATGGAAAGAGCAGGACAGCTCTCTGGGGTGTTGTTTGTAAGGACATAATCCTACTCACAGGGGCTCAACCCTCATGATCTAAGCATCTCTCAGAGACTCCAACTAAGTATTGCCACATTGGAAAGTAGGATTTTACATGGAGTGGACTCAGATCTAGGTAGAGAGGGCATCATATCAGGGTCTTGGCCTGAGGGAGCAATCTGGCAAAACAAAAGGATGAGTACCTGCACCTGGAGTCCTGGTTTTGTTTGTTGTTTGTTTTGTGTTTGTTTGTTTGAGACAGGGTTTCTCTGTTAACAGTCCTGGAACTCACTTTAGAGACTAGACTGGCCTCAAACTCACAGATGATGTGGGAGTGTCATATCTGTTGATTTCATTGGTTAATCAATAAAGAAACTGCTTGCCCTTATAGGTTAGAACATAGGTGGGTGGAGTAAACAGAACAGAATGCTGGGAGGAAGAGGAAATGAGCTCAGACGCCATGTTCCCCTCTCCCGAGCAGATGCGATGAAGCTCTGACCCAGGATGGATGTAGGCTAGAATCTTCCCGGTAAGTGCACCTTGGGGTGCTACACACATTATTAGAAATGGGCTGGTCCAGGTGCAAGAGTTAGCCAAGAAGAGGCTAGATATAATGGGCCAAGCAGTGTTTAAATGAATACAGTTTGTATGTTGTTATTTCGGGGCATAAGCTAGCCAAGCAGCTGGAAGCCGGGCTGTGGCAGGCAGCCAAGCGAGGGAAGGAGGGGTCCTAAAACCAAACTTGGGAGATCCGCCTGCCTCTGCCTCCCAAGTGCTGGGATTAAAGGCGTGTGCTGCTATTACCAGCTGAGTATTGTTTCTTGATCTTTCTATAAATCCCAATGGAGAAAGGAAATGAGAAGAAGCAGTGCTTTGGGTGGTGGGGTATTGAGCCAGGAGGGATCACCAACTGCATGGGAATACCCAGAGAGCAAGCACATGGAGGGTCAGGGCATCCAGAACTGGGCCTGGGCGCTGTGTCCCATTATCTGCAGGATGGTCTCAACTTCTTGCAGGCAGTGATGAAGATCATTTTATCAAGGAGATTCAGGGAAGCTATGACCTTCTGGAAGTTGCAGAAGAGTGGAAAACTATATACGTGTGTATGCCCGTTTCTTGAGTGCTTAAGCAAATCCTTGCTGTAGTGGGAACTGCTTGCTTTTCCTCAAGAAATAGAACTGATTCTGTCTTGGGAGTTTTAACCTCTCTGCTTGCTTTTCTTTTTCCTACCAAATTTCTATCCATATTTATTTTTAAAATATTTATTCTATTTTTGTTGTTGTTAGGCATGATGGCACACACCTGTAATCCCAGCACTGGGGAAGTAGAGGCAGGCAGATCTCTGAGAGTTCAAAGCCAGCCTGGTCTACATAGAAAGTTCCTTTATAGCCAGGGTTGTTTAGGAAGACTCTTTCTCAAACATTTAGATAGACAGATGAGATATATATATATATATATATATATATATATATATATATATATATATATGGTAGATAGATAATAGATAGGTAAGATATATATTAAATTTATATATTTAAACTTTATGTGTATGCATGTGTGTGTATTTGCACATATATAGGCTAATGCCCATGAAGGCTAGAAGCAGGCTTTGGATCCCTTGGAGCCAGAGTTACAGGGAGTTCTGAGCTGCTTGCTATGATGCTGGAATTACATTCTGGTTCTCTGGAGGAAAAGCAAGTTCTCTTAATGGAGGAGCCATGTCTCCAGCCTCTTCCACTTTGATTTTTATTATTCCTCCTTAACCTCAGTTTCCTTCTTATATACAAATAAAAAAGAAATGAAAAAGGGGGGGGGCTGAGAGATAGCCCAGCAGGTTACAAGTTCCCGGGGAAACCTAAGAATCAAAGTTCAGATTCCCAGCACCCATACAGAAAGCCAGGCATGGTGGCGGGCCCTCATGACTCTGGGACTAAGGAGGCAGAGATAGGATGATCCTTAGGGATTTCCAAACACACAGCCCCAGAAAATGAACTCGTTTCAATGAGAGATCTCACCATCTCAAAAAAATAAGATGGAAACCAATTAGATACTTGATGTTAACCTCTGACCTCAACACATACTCACACACGTTTACATGCTTTCCATACACACATGTGAACAGACATAAACATGCACACACACACACAAACACAAAAAATTAATTAAAACAAAACAAAATCACCTCTACCCGAGTCTTCTGTGACTGACATCTCCTTCTCTGATTATGAATTTATTCTGCATGACTACAGTATTAGGTTTATATCAAAACCAAATGTCACTGGGTAAGATTTCAAAGGGTTGCCCCAGACTATTATTTTTATTGCATCGGTTTCTTTTTAAATCAATTAGCCAGAAAAAAAGAAGATGGGGGAATATTTTTGTGCCATTAAGGACTTTGGGGTTGTTGTTTTTTTCCTCTTTATAAGAGGGTTTCTTGTAATGAGATTTGACCTGGTTGTTATTTGTGTGTGGTTATTTGCTGAACACTTGTGATTCTTTCTAGCATGGAATCTATGAAATTGGTCTGTTTCAGTCATAATCAAAGGGACCCATCATGATGTAATACAGGTTCTTGTAACCCTATAGGGTTGTGTTAGAATACCATCCCTCATTAAAGACCTTATGAAAAAAAGGTGCCAGTATGTTTTCAATCTTTGACCCCCATCTATCAACAATTTTCTTGACCAGAGAGTAGGTATCACAGGACAATTTCCACACCCTCAATAGATACTTAGCACCATCAGCAATCACACAGAACACATACCTACTATACCATGCAGGGATTATATGAACCAGCTAAACCCTTCTAAGGACCCCCAACAGAACACTGAAAGGGAAGCTCAAAAATGTATCTAAGGTCATACAATTCCATGTTTAATTTCTGGATCCCTATTTTTAGGCAAAGCATGCTGGGACATACTGGTGTGTTACCAGATTCTGGAGCAGCTAAGACTAGAGAATGGCTTGAACCCAGAAGTTCAAGGCCAGCCTGAGCAACATAGGAGACTCTGTCTCAAAATAAATAGTTAGGTAAATGACAAATTGATAATAGACAGATGGATAGATGATAGATGGGTGATAGATGATAAACAGAATAAGATAGATGATAGAGATAGATAGATAGATAGATAGATAGATAGATAGATAGATAGATAATAGATGATAGATAGATAGATAGATAGATAGATAGATAGATAGATAGATAGATAGATGATAGATAGATGATAGATAGATA
>NC_022015.1:87798642-87860046 GCF_000317375.1 Microtus ochrogaster
GATAGATAGATAGATAGATAGATAGATAGATAGATAGATAGATAGATCAATAGATCCAAATGGAGAGAGTGAAATGATGGAGGGGAGAGAAAAGATAATGAATCCGTGTTGCTTTTCTTTCAAATCCTTTGTTACAAGCTCACAATAGTATCAGTATAGGGCTCCATGATTCAACAACTCAAAACAGTCAAAATTCAAAGGTGTTTTCCTAAAGAACAAAGAACTAGTAGGACTCCACCCTTCCCAAAACAATAGGGCAGTAATAAGCAAAGGCATCTGTCACAAGCCTTATATCTGAGCCACTTGTTCCTGACCCATTCCTGCCATGCTGCTAGTCCATTATGCTGGTAAATAAATAAATAAATAAATAAATAAATAAATAAACAAAACAAGAAACGACTATACTAGAAACACCCTCAATCTTCTAGGTCTTGGAGAAAGCAGCCAGGAAACCCACAGGCTGCAGCTCTAGGACAACCCTACCGAGCAATCAGCACTTGCCTTTTGAAACCCATTCAATTAGCAGATGAGTCTGCTAAGGAAGGCAGGCATTGTTTCATAAATTTTCCTCCCTGGGATCTGCCTCTTCAGTGCTGTGAAATAACCCAGGTTTTAGTTTACATAAAGAAAAGAAAATAGGAGTAAAGCTTGTTTCCTCCCCATTCACCCCACACCTGATGGAATGAAAGCTCAGCATCCAGCCCTAGCCTAATACATTTCCCCCATGGAGGAGCCGTATGGCTTAGGAGCTCTGCCACTGCCTGCATAGGCAAAAATGCAGAGTTTGTCTCTTTTGTCAGTCTGGAGATAAAATCCTATTCTTTGTAATCCCTGAAGAAACAAATCAAATAAACTCGGGCTGAGCTAACCATTTTCAATCCATCAAAGCAATCAAATTCTGTTTACCTGAACCGCAATGATTTCTAAAATGTTATTAAAAAGTGAAATGGAGTTTAACTATTCCAAAAAACTGAAAATGATGTGCAAACACAAAAGGGATAAGATTTCTGTAATTATGTAGACACAAAGTCGGTGCCATCATTTGTGGCACAATACATTGTAGCCATGGCATGTAAAGATAAAGAGCCCTTTGTCTAACAAGGCTGCTGCAACTGATGCAGACACATAATTAATGGACGAAGTCTTCAAAGGGGTGACTCCTCATTTCATTAGTTTTATTGCTCTTTCGAGCAAACAATAGTTTTACAATTTAATCAACCAATTAACTGATTATGTATCACCCAAAATATTTGTATCTCACCCATTCTATCCACTCCAAAGTCCTCGTCCCATTTCTTAGCCTGACAGCAGCGTAGTAAATGTCACTAATCAGTAGATTTGGCACATATCTAGCTGACAGGTGCTTTTAAAGCACATTCTTCAAGATTGCTGTCCAGGGTGCTCTTGTGAAGAGTTCCGGCAACAGAAAGCCCTCCTTTCTGGTGTCATTAAGAGCTCAGAAAGCACATTATTAGGACTGTTTAGAGCCACTTTGAAAGAAAGAATAAATGCAGCTGGGCTTTTCTGTAGTTCATTTTCAACTCTTCAGTAAGAAGGATGGCACGCTTTATCAAAACCGCTGCACTGGCTTCTGCCGGCGTCTTTCCGAGGACAGTAGGTGCCTATTGCTGGCTGTATGATAACAGTGGTATTTGCCACGTTGAGGCTGAAGGTTCTGGCAGCTTTTCCATTATAAGCCTCTATTATCAGGTAGAGAAAAGCTTGCTGGGAGGAAAGTATATCCAGAAATAAAAGTGGACATCCTGGCAAATGGCAGGAAGTTTCAACCTAGGAACAATCTTTCTGCACTTTAAAATGTGAAACTGTCCTCCTGCCAGGTTTTCAGTAGCAGGAATAGATGACAATAAAAGCATAGGAGTGGAGCAGTTTAAGAGGATTTGCCCAAACACTCAGAAAAAGATGTTTTTATTAGAGGTACCAATGCATTCCCTGCTCTAGCACCCCAAAGCTGTGGCTCATCTCAACCCCGGCCTTGACTTCTAAGTATTGCATGATGACCGTTACCCCAAAATGCAAGTCACGATGTCACACAAACTGTCCACGCACTTTTTCATGGATTGATGGTAGAAAGTCTAGGAAAGCAGCAGAGCAGCTGTGGTAAGTGTGATAGATACTGTAACAGCCAGTCCACAGACAAGACATTCTAGCAGCTACATGAAAGCTACTTTCAGCTCAGCGTTGGGCAAAAGCCTGTAAGGAACAGGGTCACATACACACATTCATCAAGCATGGAGTCGGGGCCTAGCAATGGACTGAAAGGACCCCAGGAAAAGAAAATGGCCAACCAAGCCTTCAAAGCCCTTTAGCAGGAGGACAGAAAAAGTCAGAGGTGCACAGAACCCTATTTGCAGAACTGGACATCATAACAGGGAGTCTGAATTTTACCATGGGAGGAATACGGATTGATGGGAGATTCAAAGCAGAGGCAATCTATGACCGTGTTTCCATCCTGCAGATGCATACCTATGATTTCAAGATATTTCTCCATCCTATGATACCCTAGTCCTGCAAAATGGTAGTGATGGTTTACAGTTAATTTGATAATTTAGCTCAGGGTTTGCTTTTTCAGGGAAGCAAAAAAAGACTGAACTATTACTAGGAAATTTCCAAACGCTGCAGCCAAGCACCAAATTGCCAGACTATATAACCCATGTGTTCACTGACTCATTCTGGACAGACTTTCCAAGAGTCTACGTGAAGGATGCTTTTCTAAAAGTGGGATGAGAAATCAGAAATAACAGTAAAAGCTAAGCAACATAAGGCCGCTGGGGTCCCATGCAATTAGGACACAGACAAAGAGTTTCAGAATTCTAAGCTGGGTGTTTTACTGTGAACCAGGGTGGCCAAAGACAGTTCGGGGGACAGCATTCTCTGAGGTATGTAGTCACAATGACATGGATAGGGCCAAGGTGGAAAGACACACAGGAGCACAATGGACTGCCACCAGCTATCATAATGAATGGCAAGAGCAGGAGGAAAGATTCTGACAATACAAGTTTATCAGGTGCAAAGCAACGGATTTGTGACCCCCACCTGTGGGCGACTCACACACAATGACGTAATCCATTAACATCACCTATGTTACAGTGTAAGCCATTCCCGAAGAGTTTCTTACCCTCATGGCTCTAAACCAAAACTCAGTCTCTGTTCTACTTTCTCTGCTACTCGGTGCCTCCCCAGTACAGAGGAGGCTGAAGAAGGGTGAGTGGCAAGTGGTACAGATGGCACATGCTCCATGAGGAACACAGAGTTAAGTAGGAGTCAAACCAGTGGGAGGAACATATGCCATGGGTGACCCTTTCCTGAACTGGCCCCATCAGTGCCTCAACCTGCAACTCTGCTCATGCTGCTACTCAAACCCAAAACCCTCTCAAGCACATACCATCCCAGACTCTGTCTCCATGCATTTTCATGTTCCACCACATCTCCCCACAATCCTCTGAAACCCAGGCATATCTTCTCTGGGAAGTCTTGCACAACTACCTGTTTTAATCAGCTTTCTATTCCTGCAAACAATACCTGAGATCATAGTGCTTAAAGAGAAGTAACTGTCTTTGGTTCATGGCTTTATAATCCAGTGGCCCCGTGGCTGTGGAAAGGCATTGTATCATACCGGGGCCATGAAGTAGAGTGAATCTTACCTCATGCTGGTTGGATTCCCACTATCCCCTCTGAGGTCATGCAGTGACCTCAGAATGACCTAGGACTTTCCACCCACTAGGCTCCATCTCTCAAAGATCTCACCTCTCCTAATGGAACCAAGCTAGTGATCAGGCCTTGAACGTGGGGGCCTCTTGGAGGATGCTCTAGATCTGAACCACGGGGCTTCTCCTGCCTCCAGGATGTTCTCTACTCCACAGTTGCTGGGTTATGCTCACACAGAATGTCCTATTGACCATGTGTTCACTTGACCTTACTGAGCTCTAGTATGGGAGCTATGGTTAAATAAAAAGATTTTGTTGTTTGGTTTTACAGTCCCCAGATTCCCTTAGGATGGCACCATCAGAGGGGAAACTTTTCTCCTTGAAAGAGGTCTTACGAAGTTCCAAGGACTTGTCAGACCGCCTTCTAAGACAGACTGGAACCTAGACAATGGTAATGGTTGAGAATTGCACCTTAATTGAGGTTGCTTAGCTATGCATACCTCTGACCCTCTATTTAAACCTAAGTTTGAGTACCACAAAATGGACTTCATGGTGAGGAACCACTAGACTTCTCTGCTCCTCTTCAGAATGTGGCTACATTGGGGAAAATTTTTGTTTCTGCTTTCTGCAATTATTTGTTCCAGCAACCTATTGAGGGTGGGTAGCTGAGCCTAGTTAGTGAGGGTCTCTGAGGCCCCGACTCTGGCTCAAAAACTGTAAAGATAAGGATGGATAAATGAATCAAGGCAGGGAGGAGACCTCAATCTATAGACTAGCCAAAAGCAGTAACACACTTAAATGCACTTCATAAAAGCCTTGGGAATAAGGAAATAATTGCTATATTCCAAAGCCTTAGAATTGTAGTGGCCATCGGGGTAGCTGTTTTCCTTCCCAGGGTACCATACGCTGCTGCCAGGAGGCCTTCAGGCTGGATCTACTGCTTCCACGGCACCAAGCAACTGGTTAGTGCGGAAGGAAAAGAGACATTTCCGAGAAAGAGTCAACCTAAGGGCATGTTTGGTTTCTTCAGCCTTTCAACTCAATCATGATGCTCATTCTTACAGCGGGTAAATACAGGATAGCCTGGGTCTGAGAGTCTTAAATCATGAGAAAATGTTATCGCATTAATCCCTAGAAATCAGGTAGCAAGTATTACTCAGATAACAAGATTTCCCCACGCTTCTGTTTTCTAGGATCTCACTCTGACCTCTTCTCAGCTCTCCAGCTTTTGTGATCTCTGTCAAAATAACTCATAGGATGGTTAAAAATAGGGTGTGTGTGGTAGGGCACTCTCAGTGGGCGAGAAAGACAACAACCAACAACATCTTTGTGCCAACCTACCAGAAAGCCTCAGCTAAACAGCAATCCAATGGCCTTCTGGACTCAGGTTGCCCTGTCTCTACCCTTTCTCCCGGTTTATTTTGGTAGCAGTAATACCTCGAATCTTGCTGTCTCTGGTCCTGGTTTATAAGCTCCTGATGAAGAGGGGAGGGACCATCCTCAATGACCTTCAAGCCTGCTAATATTGGACTAGCTACCCAGCTAGACCTATGATTCTCCTAAATCTAAGGATCTAGGAATCCCCTGGAGGGTTTATAGATAACACAGATAGCTGGATCCACCTCCAGATTTTCTGATTCAGCTTGTCCCAGGTAACATTGACACAGCCTGTTCCAGAGATCACAGTTTGAAATCACTGCCCTAGACTGTGAGTGGGAGCCTTGCAAATGAACCTGCAGATCAGCTCAGACACTTGGTACCAGCCTGACACGCATCAGCTGAGTAAATGCCAGACAGCAAAATAAAGTGAAGTCTGCCTGCCACCTGGCCCAAACTGCCTCACTTAAAGTCATAAATGCTACAGTCAGACCCGAGGGTCAGAGAAGGTCAGGTCTGGACCCCTGATATCAACGGCACACAAATTTCCCCACCTCCCTCTTAGAGATGGCCATAGTAAGAACTTGAAAAGCAGGTCGAATCGAGTTCTGACTCTGATTTCACAAAAATGGGTTTTCAAATCAAATCTGACAAAAGGTCCATGGGCCTCATTTACCCCACCCAAGTGACCTCTTCTGCTAAGAAGAGGAAAAAGCTTAAAAACCCTCTTCAACATCAAATAGCAACTTAAGAGCATTTTCTGGTGATTTAAATTTAAGCCAATCAGAAACATCTGGATTAAATTTTACTCAAATTCTGCACAATCTAAACAATTAAAGCGGGGGAGGAGGTGCTTGGCAAGCTGCCCTCTGGGTTTAATCAAGCCTGGCACATTGTTAAATTGAGCTGAGGTGTTGATGAGCTCTGGGTATGTCTTAAGTCCCAGCTATGCAGGCAGCTCGCAGTTGCTTCTCTCAGGACTCCTGGCAGGACCTGGTTTACATCTATTTTCTTCATGGCCCCAGAGGACAGCTACTTTTCAATTTGATGCTATAGCCCAGTCTGGTGCCTGACAGTGAGCATTTTCTAGAGTATTCTACAGCCCGACCACGGTGACTAAGCACCAAGAGGTGCATAGTGACAGAGTGATGCTACCAGCTGCTATGGTAGACCAGCTGTGATGCCTTCATGACTTTTCACAAATGAGTATTTGTCTTCCTGGTGCTGTCTGGGCTGGGTGACCCTGCAGGATCTCTCTCCTCCCGTCCCTCAGGAATCCAGGCTTCTACAGTGAGGACTCTCCATAATGGCTGAAGTGGAAAAGAAGGGAGGAATCTACACTGTTTGAGAGATATGGAGCTCCCACCTGTTCTTCCTCTGTGACATGGAGTTCATTACTGCCCTCCACTATGGACTGAGGAGAGAATTAATCTCTGGTATTGGCCGCTAAAAGTAGTTTCCACTGTCAAGTAGTATTGGCACAACTTGGGACTCTGCCCTGAAGTCTCGCCCCATGCCTGCAGAATCAGTAAACATCTGAATGTGTGTGTGTTTTCCGCTTGAGGGTTGCGCAATAAAGTACCCAGCCTATAGTAGATGCTCAATGAAAATTAGTTGGCATGATGATCTAAACTGCAGCTGCCTCCCCAGGCCAGAAATCACTGAGTCAATTAGCCACTCAGCAGCCACATCAGGGGACATTATCAGATCGAAGGCTGGTTTCTAGTCTCTTGGAACAGTGACACTTCCTACTGATGTCCTTTTATGAAAGGGTGGAGAGGGGGCTGTTCTGTTAACTGACAAATCAAAGCAAGGCAGAATAAAGACTGCAATCATTTTATCCCCATTATCCCTAGGAATTCAGCCCATATGGCACTCTCCCCTCATCATTACACAGTGATCACAGACCCTGCCTGTTACCTGGGATCAACCCAGTAACATGAAAGGTAGGGAACAGACCCAGCTTTCCAGACAGCCTGTCACAGAAATTCCCATTCTTAGGGGCTTGGGGAGGGGAGGATTTGGACTAATGTCAAGTAAATCATTCACCCCACCTCCTGGTCAAACACATTTCCATGCTTCCTGATTTCTGAAGTCAACATTGTCCAGCTCACTCCATCTAGAGCACTCCTGTTCTGGGATGTGTTGTAGTGGGGTGGGAGGGATTCTTTTGGCTGGCTGCCTGTGTGTCTAATTTCCATGATTACACAAAACTCTTCGCTGAAAGCAGTCTTTGCAAAATGACTGAACTCCTATCAGGTGTCTCTCTCTCTCTCTCTCTCCTGCCCTCTCACCGGCCTCCACCTCCCTCTGCACAGCCCTAGCTGCCACACATGACACTGAGCAATATATCACACACCTTTAGAAGATCAATCTCCTTCCCTCTTCAAGGGTGTCACCTCCTCCACCCAGATCAATATAAGCCAGAAGGATGCTCTGTGCAGTCTGCAGTCTGGTTTCTCCCTCTCCCTCTTCTTCTCTGCTCCCTCTCCTTCCTCTCCTTCACACACACACACACACACACACACACACACACACACACACACACACCATGCACACACACACACACACGCACACACACACACGCAAATACTCAGAACATTAAAGAAAGCTGTTATACTAATCTGGTGTATCTAAATGGGCAATATATATTGAATCCATGCTCCATTGATCATAATTATTGCAGGGCCTTTATCGAGTAGCCATCTTAAACCATTATTTAGAGATCATTTTGCTTTCCATTACTGACGCTATATTGCAAAATTCACAGGGAATTGGATGCCTGGCGATAGAGGGGCACACGCAGTATAGACAGGGCTCTGCCTTGTCATCCAGGAGTGCTTCCAAATGGGGAGACCCACCGCCACAGTCCGTGAACTTTTGAAGAGCCCCCATCAGCTTCATAGCAGAAAAATAAATCCCCCACCCGGGTCTGATTTTCTTCCTTGGCTCTGCAAACAATATCACCATTATTCTTGCCTTGCGATAATCCTCTGTAAGACCCTAGACATACAAAGCCCCCTGACTCACACCGGGCATTTTGCAGATGAAGTGCAGTCACTGAAAAGTGCCTTGAATAAGGCATCTGGCCTGTGGGAACAAAAACAAGGGTGCCTTATCTGCCACGGCCCAGCCCCCTCCACAGGAACTTTATACCAAAACCGTGGCTTCCTTTCTTCCCCAGCCTAAGGACACTTGTAATGTTTGAGCCATTGTCTCCTTCAGTGTTCTGATCCACCCCTGCCTCTGTCTTTCCTCCAACCACTACTACAGGGTGCTCTCTGCAGAGAGGGGATCTGGGAGGAGCTTCTTAATGAGAATGAGCCAACTGCCAAGCCTTGAAAGCTGTGGTTAAAGCGACAGATCATTGTCACCAGAGTGAGTGTGAAGGTTTAACCCCATGAAGTTGCCTGCTCTCTGCAATCCACAGGTAACACACAAACGCGCGTGCGCGCGCGCACGCACACACGCACGCACGCACACATACACCAAGGTTCAGTAGGAGAGAGTCTGAGTTGACGATCGAGCAGGGTGATGGGACTGCGTGGGTCTCAGGCAGGAACTGCTCCATATGAGACAGCTACAGAGAGGAGCTGTTCTCACACTCAGCTGTCCCCGGCCCCTGAGCTCCTCATCCAAGCCTTTATTTCTAATACGTTCCTAGGGAAAGCTGACATTTTCTGACCACATTTTGAGCTCCCTCAATTTTTACTGAACTAAAAGTTGCAGCATAGAAGCAACAGTGAGTGGAACAGACCAAAGATGGTCCTGTTTTCAGGTGTTTGCAGTCAGGCTGACCTGAATCTGCCTCTGGCTCTGCCACTGGCTCTGCCTCTGGCTATAACCATGTGATTTTTAAACAGCATCATTTGCCTTCTGGGCTGGATTCCTTACCTGCACATAGGAACGAGCGATTCCTACATCACGGAGTTGTTCTGCAAGCTAAACTACCTGTAGGCAAAGAGACAGAGTTGCTGGTAACTAATAGTGGTGTTGGGTTAGGTAGAATGAAATTGTGGATATTTGATCATATTTTTACTACTCAGACTGGCAGTGTCACATGGGTGATCCATCCCCAGATTCACAGAAACAAAACATTGATTTCCGGCAATAAAGTTCTCAATAAATAACTACAGCCTATATAAGAGCCACAGAATCCTACTTGGCACTACAAACAGGTATCTGAATTTTTAAAATCATAACTCTTAAGTGGAAAAAGGCAATAAAGTTAAAGGAAAATATTCCATTAAATTTACTTTTAATAGTCACAATATTCAAAAAGTTAATGTCCTTACAACATAAAAAAAAAATTAAAACCTAGACCAGCAAAATACCTCAGCAGGTAAAGGTGCTTGCCAGCAAACCTGGATACCTGAGTTTGATTCTTGGGATGTACATGTTTGAATATGAGAGTCAACTCCCACAGGTTGTCCTTTGACCTCCATAACACAGATGTGCAAGCATACACACATGCACACAAACACAAACAAATAAATAAAATAATAAAACATTTAATGTATATTAAATCCCATCAGAGATATGCATACACACACATATAAAGTCATAAGCAAGATCTCCACAAATGAAAAGATAGTCCATAACTTTATATAAATACTGATTATCACTAGTAATCAAAAGAATATCAGATGAACTTAACGGTCCATTTAATTATCTCATTGTATTAATGTAGATTAGACTTTAATGTCCAGAATTTAAAAATATGTAGGTATCTGTAGTAAGGAGAGGCCGCTTGTTTGTTTCCCGACTGATCAGCCACAAACTAATCACACAGAAACCATATTATTTAAATCACTGCTTGGCTAACTCTTACATCTGAATTTAACCCATTTCTAGTAATCTGCATATCACCACATGGCTGTGGCTTACCAGGTAAAGTTCCTTCCTGCTCCAACCAGGCTATGTGGCTTCTCTCTGACCCCGCCTCCTTTATCCCAGCATTCACTTTAGTTTTCCCCGCCTACCTCTGTTCTTTTGCCCTATCACAGGCCAAGACAGTTTCTTTATTCATTAATCAATAAAAGCAACACGTAGACAGAAGGACCTCCCACACCAGGTGTTCTCATATATTGTAGGGAGGAATAGACACTAAGATCCTATTTTTTTAAGAGTTAGAAATCAAGGGCCTTGTACATGCTAGGCAAGCACTCTATCCCTGAGCTACACGCAGCTCTAGAGTGGTCTTTGGAAGACAACTTCGAAGTAGCTGAAGCTTTACACTTGATCTGGAAAATAACTAAAAAATAATTAAGTTAGTGCAAATCTTATCTATGTTAGAAATAAACCACTCAATGGATGACTGCATAAATGAGTTCACCATCTTGTAAAGCATGAAAATGATCTTTTCAGTCCTTGAATAGAATACTAGTTCATCAAAACTATGACAAAAGTCACTAACAGTGCAAAAGAGTATATTTAAAAAGCAAATGGCCGTGGGGAGCATTGCCTCACAGCCTCAAACTGACTAGTATGGGAAGGTTGGAATGGGGCTCTCTATAGAATTTCAGTTTCTCAAAAGGACCCAGGGGAAGGTGGAGCCAACAGTCTAAGCACCACATGGTATGAGCCAAGGCTTAGGAGAACACTGTTTAGTGAGAAGAGCAAATTATAGCATCTCAGGGACTGAATGATCCACTTTCCCTATGTAATTTACATATGCATAGAAACTCTTCAAGGGTAAGCCCTAAAATATTAACAATGGTTTTTTTCTAAGTGTCGAGATTATGGGTGTTTTAAATGTTTTATGATGAACATGAATTATTTATATAAATTTAATTAACTGGCTATTTCCTCCTCTAATAAGCAGATTTTATGAAACCCATATGCGTCCAAAACTTCTTATGTGGTGTCTGGTCTCACTTGAAGTCACTTGGAGCTAAATTCGAAATATCAGAGCTTACAAGAGAAATAGTTAATAACAACTTTATGAGATGTAATTTGCATAGCATGTAATTCACTCACTTAAAGAGCATGCTCCAGGGCCTGGAGAGATGACTTGGTTGTTGAGAAGACTTGTTAGTCTTGCAGAGGACCTGAGTTTGGTTTCCAGCACACATGTGAAATGCCTTAAAATCATCTGTAACTCCAGATCCATGGGACTCCACGCTCTCTGTTGGTCTCCTAGGGTCATCTGCCCACACGTGTGAATGCACATACATACACATAAGTAAGTAAAACAAGCCATCCCATGGGCTCTGTGAGTCAAAATAACACCAACAATAAATCCCTAAACATTGATGAATAAATCACCAACAGTGAAAACATTTGGAGGCTAGTGGTAAATGACTATTTTGATACCCCAAGATCTCTGAAAACCATATAGCTCTCTTTACTGAAGGAGATGCACCAGCTATTAGAACCTGTTAGAATGAATTCCTGAGTATTCATACTACGTAGTCTAGTTGGTGTCTTTAAGCATCTATACCTATGACAGTTAGAAAGATGAGAGAGAAGAGAAGAAGCGGAGAACACCTAGGAATGCTCCCTTTCCCACCTGGCAAAAGCAGGAAGTTGAGCCAGCTCAAGAGGTTGGAGGGCCTGATGGATTCAATGGAGCTGAAATGAAAGGAGCCACATAGAAGCCCATGAGATGAGGTTCTAAAACACATCCTAGCTGTAGGCTATGCACCACGGACAACCCTTCCACCACATATGAGGAAAAGCTTTCTGTACTGGTTTTGGTGTGTCCATAGGCATTCAGCTTGAACTAATGGTATAAGTCCCTGTGGTTGACTTGAGTAACCCTGAGCTGTTTTCTTTGCAGCCTTATAGCTTAGTACAGTGACTCTCAACCTTCCTAATGCTGCAATCCTTTAATACAGTTCCTCAGAGATGGTTGTGATGGCTCCAACCATAAAATTATTTCATTTCCACTGATACCTGCCTTCATGTGCACATATTCACATGCAGACACACACACCTTTGTATAATTAATCAGTTGGTCTTCCTGTAACTTTTCGATAACTGAAATTTCCTTAAATAAAGAAATAAAAAGTATCACAGTTTTTCTTTAGCCATTATAGGGTATTATTTATTATTGTTGTTGTTAGTGCCTTTGAGAAAGTTTTTAAAAATATGAAACTAATCCATAACTAACATATTAATTTTCCCACTCTGCTTACCTTCTCCTTTGCCAGGCAACAGAGACAAATGGAGAGAGAAATAGAGAGGGGTGGAGGAGAGACAGGAGCATGAGGAAAAGAAAGAAGATAGTTAACTTCTATAAAAACCTTTTGCCGACCAGGTGGTGGTGGCGCACGCCTTTAATCCCAGCACTTGGGAGGCAGAGGCAGGCAGATCTCTGAGTTTGAGGCCAGCCTGGTCTACAAGAGCTAGTTCCAGGACAGCCAGGGCTATAACACAGAGAAACTCTGCCTCGAAAAACAAAACAAAACAAAAATCTTTGCAGTATGTGTTTTTCAAGTCTCACTGGAGGGGCTCAGTGTTCAGGAGCCCCCCCCCCCTGCTCTTGTGGAAGGCAGGAGTCTGGATACCAGCACCACCTATTATGAGCTTCTGTGAGGTTCCCTGCCGAATGCCAGTGATGGTATCCAAATGCTGTTTGGGTGTGAAGGGATGTGTGCACACATGTGTGTGTGAGTGCACATGCTGTTTGGGTGTAAAGGGATGTGTGCACACACGTGTGTGCACGCACACATGGAGAGCAGAGGTTAATGTCAAGTGTCATCTCTAATCTCTCTCCACCTTATCTTTTGAGACAGAGTCTCTCACTGAATCTGGAGCTCACCGACTCAGCTTAACTGTCTGGCATCCTTCTGTCTCCATCTCCCCACTCCTGAGATTATAGCCACACACTGCCATGCCTGCCTTTTTTTATATGAATGCTGGGGATCTGAACTCGGGTCTTCATAATGTATGGCAAACATTTTGCCAACTAAACCATCTCCCCAGTCCCTTCATTTATTTCTTTAACAAATACTTAGTCCTTGCCATGATTCTAAGGCTAACTGCTATACAGATCAACAAACTTAATCTGCCTCCACATTTGGTGTGAGTTCAGAATTCTCATCTTAATCAGAAACAAATATAGACAGAAATATTTCATGCTTTCTGCCCCCTGTGTAAAAAAGGTACATGTCTTGGTTAGAATAACCTGGGAAGAGTTTGGGGGAAGAATTGTTCAGGCTGTGTTTGCCTGTGATGTGCCTGTGAGAGATTTTCCTGAGTCTATTGAGCTGGGAGATCCACCCTAAATGAGAGCAGCACCATTCCCCGTATAAGAACAGAAAAAGCAGATGAGTGGCAAACATGCACACATTTATTCTCTCTGTTCTTAAGTGTTGATTGGCTGTTCTTCACTGGATCAGCTAGAAGGTCAGCCTCTGACCATTCCTGTAATCAACTTTCTGATCAGGTTATTTTTATCTGCAATACCCACCCCCAAATGTGGGCAGCATCTTCTGGTAGCAACCCAGATAAAAGGACATAAAAGGAAAACTCTGCTTTTCGCCTGATTCCTTTCACTCTTACTGGCAAGTTCATCTGTCGCTGCAGCATTCCTTCACTGATATTGCCGACACTGATACAGGAAAAGAACCTGCTTTTCAGAGCTTCTGGTGTAGACTGAAGATCAGCCATTCTCTGAGAATCCTGCAAGCCTTCGGTGCTAGATCAGGACTGCTTCTGCCAGGTGTTTGTTTGTTTGCTTTTGTTTTTATCACACCAACAAAAATAAAGCCTACAATGTGTGGCTCATATTTAGAACCTAACAAATGCCCCCGGCTCATACTGGTTATCCAAATGAAAATGCAGTTAGATTCAGATTCAACATGGATGGATATTAATGAAGGTGGAACAGTGGGATGTTTTTGATTAACAATGAGTTAATGAGATAAAATACACAGTATGTGCTCAGTTCAGCCTTCTGTATTGTTTATCACGTAATTCTAGGAAATGGAGATGATCCAGAAAAGCTCAAGTATGAATGGAGCCCTGGTTATGAAATGGATTAGACACAATGATAAGTTCTCAGACTTGAGAGGTTCTCTGAATATACTTATTGGATGGAATCTAGACCCAAATATTGATTCTTTTACATGCTGGAACTATTTGCATAATTTCTTCTCCATCTGTCGAAGGTGTTTTTATGAGAAGCAGCTGCTGTGGGTGGACATGTTTGCCCATATGGAACCCTGTTTTGGGTGCCTCTGAGATACAGCCATCTGCCTTCCAAGATTCCTGTGTGTACAGAAGTTCTGATCACAGTCAAACCACAGAGACAACTGCACCACAATGTTTGAAATCCACCAGCCAACAAGAAACAGTAATATGTGAGTATGAAGACATATTACAAACCTACTCCAAATAATGAATTTGGCTTTAGGCACTAAAGAGAGACCTGTAAGATGCAAGGGTCTTTCAGAAGCGCCCATTCCGAGGAAGAAGATGAGAAAGGCATAGTTCAAGAGAATTACTGAGAACTAGATAGCAGAAAAACAAGGGGGTAACAGCTTCTGTGGCTGCTTAGAGAGTTTGGAGAGCGGCAAGACCATCTGAGCTGGACTGCTTGGATTAAGCTGGACTGGACAGGACTATGCACTACGGACAGGAGAACTGGGAACATGGCTAGCTGCTGGGACTTCTGCCACTACACTCAGGAGGCAAAGGATTTGGCTCCGTAAGGAAGGAAGAGGGCTAGTCTGTTCATTATCACCCCAAGTGCACACAGCTATGCACCCCTTGTTATGATTTCTGCTTCTTCTACTTAAGTAGAGTAATCCAGATAAAATTTTTCTAGCCCATAATGCTCTGCTCTTTGCTGAATTTTGTATCCGAGTTTCTCTTTGTGTACTCTATCTATCTCCTAAGTGGCTGTGTTTACTCTGTTCTCTCATTCTCTTTATATCTCATGAATAACAAAATTTCAGAGAGCATATTAAGGATGTTTAAAATCACTCTTGTCTGGTGAAGCTTTCAGATTGACTGTCTCTCAGGCATTTCTCTTCTCTCCTTCCCCCTAGAACCTCAGAGGATCAACAGTTTACGAGCAGGTATACTGAAGCCTTTCCTCTCCAAAGAGAGAAGGGAAAGAAATCAAAGGAGCATTTGTATGTATGTCACTGTGTGTATGAGGCTTCATTGTGCCTGATGAGAGAGCTGTGTGTTCTCCTTTTCCATGATGGCCTATCAGAAACACAGGAAGTGATGGGGACTTAAAGGGGCCTTGCGGATTCTCTCCATGTCAACAGGCTCCTGTGCCTAATTTCCCATAGGTGAATTATACACGAAATAATCTTTCTTCAGGGAGGAAAGCACATTATGGGAGACTCCAGATAGATTTTCTGCCAGAGTGAAAAGAAAGAAATAAAAGGAAGCAGGGGAAGAGATAAGAGAAGAGAGAGGAGAGGAGAGAAGGGGAGAAAAAAACAATAGAAGTCCCCAACTGCTTCCCCAGAAAAGGAGAAGTCTCTCTACAAGGTGCTGAGGCAAATCTGTATCTGGTACCTTAGATGATTTATGTCATGTCTAATTATCTCGACTTCTGTTCTATTGCTGTGAGGAAACACCATGACTGTGGAAACTTATAAAATAAAGCATTTAATTTGAGGTTTGCTACAGTTTCAGAGGGCAAGTCCATGGCCATCCTTGTATGAAGCTTGACATCGGGTAGAAAGGCATGATGCTAGACCAGTAGCCGAGAGCTCATACATGATCCATAAGTTGTAGGCAGAGAAAGAGGCAAGGAACTGGGGACTGGTCATGGTGTGGGCTTTTGAAACCTCAAAGCCCACCCTCAGTGATACACCTCCTCCAACAAGGCCACACCCCCTAACCCTCAAACAGCCCCACTTCCTACATGTGCCTATGGGGTCATTCTTGTTCAGACACCACACTTACAGCATCACTTTCCTTGAGAAGCCCCTGGACACTTCTGAAAAGAACATGCTCCTTATATAGTTTTCTGATGATGCAGACCCACGACTCCTAGCACAAGGCCTCAGTTCCTCAGCCCATGGCGCTCTTGGAGGACTGAGGGCATCCTCATGACATGGCCATCACCTTCTTCCAGGGCAGTGAGCCAAGCAAGAGAGGGGCAGTAGGTGCAGTGTGTACGGCATAGATGTATATGATGAATAAATGCACACACACACACACACACACACACACACACACACACACCCATCACTTACAAAAGACGTCTTACAAACTCCCCAGCTTCTTTTCTCTTGATGCTCTCCCATTGTCCCTCTCTGTCTTGTTTCCACTTCCCTTCCTCTTTCACCCATCCTGGAATTCCCAAAGTCGTCCTTTCCCCCAGAGGTGTAGACATACACAGCTAGGCAGGGGTGACCTCTGACCTCTGTTTTTTATTCTCTATTCACGTAAGAAGCTTCAGGTAAGGTTAACCTGTCCTTGCTGGTCTGGAAGGACAGGCAGGTATATTTTACCAAGCCTAGGAGATAAGGGCCAACCTGGTGACCTTTGTAAAGCCCAGATAATATACAGCTTTGGAACAAGGGAAAGGCTAGAGAGTAAAGGTTACTACTGTGCAACCTGGGTTCATGTCCCACGTCCCAGTGTAACCATTAGCATCACTCCCTACTCTAAAGTGTCCTGTTTGGGATGGTAAATTATGTGGTCATCTCATGGGCCTTTCACAGTCTAAGCTATGTATTGTGATTCTGAATGGGTGAAGGCTATCGAATGTGTCCATGCTGGGGCTGAAGCAATGACTCAGTGGGTAAGAATGCGTACTACAAAAAGCATGAGGACCCAACTTCAGATCCTTGCATCTACATAAAAACAGCTGAGTGTAATCTGGTGTTGTAGTGTGTACGTTTAATCCCATATTTAGTAGGCTGAAACAGGTGGAGCTCTATGAGTTCTAGGCTAGCCTGGTCCACATAGTGAGTTCTAGGTTAGCCAAGGCTATGTAGTGAAACCCTCTCTTAAAAAAAAGGTTGGGTTAACCTCATGCACCTGTCACCCCAGTGCTGTGAGGGAGTGGAGACAGGAGGACTCCTGGGGTTTGCTGGCTATAAGTCTAGTGTCAGGTTCAATGAGAAATTCTGTCTCAAAAAAAAATAGGGAGTAATAGAACTGGGCACCCATTGTCGTCTTCTGGCCTCGAAGCACCTTCACACACAGAGATATACAAACATCACAGATAAACACACACACACACACACACACACACACACAGGTGTACATACACCACACACAGTCACATGAACACAAGGTATGTTGGCATTACAGGCAGTTCTAAGTCATCTGCAGATCTAGTCTGACACAGGTGCTTACCATGGCCATACATTACATATACGTTCAGCCCTACATAAAGATTTGCCCATGGTAAGAGGGTTCTAGAGCTATTTGCAGAGTAGATCTAGGCTAATGCACTCACACACACACTATAACACACACTATAATACACACTATAACACACACACCACACAAATATGGGCCAAATGTTACAGATGGTGCTAAGTTAGCTGCAGAGTAGATCTAGGGGCTAATTCAGGGACTGTGTGTGCACTCACACAGTACACAAACATCTTTCTTACATATACACCATAACACACACACCACACTACACATACAATGATGGGCCAGATGGTACTAAAGCTATCTGCAGAGTATGTATAGGCCGATGGGAGCATCAGTACACTTACACGCATAAAGGTGTGCATACCTCACAACCAATCACACGCACACAAAGATAGGCTGACCACAACCAATTAACACAAAGACGTGCCAGTATTATACAGTGTTCTAAAGCTATCTAAAGAGTGGATCTAGGTGAATGCAGACAGAGGTGCACCCACCCATTCACAAACACAGGTGTGCATGTTCTATGCACATATGCACCCCATACACACAACAGAGACACACAAGCACACAGATAGGCAGACAGACAGACGGACAGAGATATGCCAATGTTACAGACAGTTCTAAAGCCATATGAAGGGAAAAGCTAGGCTTACACAAATACAAATGTACCTGTGAGCCTGACCATTAGAAACAATTTGGGTGACGCGATACAGACTGTGGCTCTCTGCACATTTCCATGGTATTTAACATTCTTTGGCATTTCAATGACCTTTTATGAGACATAATGCAAGCTAAAGCACTCATTTATTCTGCGGTCATCTGATTTTATCCAAAGGAAAACGAGAGTGGAAGCCAGTGCCCCGGGCTGAGTAACGGATTGCATTTCAGAGCCTCTCAACCTGACGCTAATTTCGGCCGTTTGCATGGGGCACCGAACTATCGTTCCTATCGCGGTATCCATGGCAGCTCAATTTTCAGAGAAACCGTAAGGAAACGTTGACCTGCCACCGATTACAGTGATGTAATGAGTCATGAGCCAGTAATTATTCTGCATTACCGTGATCAGGTAACATACAGCAGAGTTATCACAGTGAGTCCCAGTGCTGGCTTGGGATGGAAGAAAACGACCATGAATGTCATTTCAAGAACATCATCAAAAATTAGTTGGCAGGGTTAAAATGTAAGAAGCTCCAGGCTCAAGATGCTATCTTGTACTCCTGTCTGTCTCATAAATAACCCCTGCAGAGTTCGTACATAGACACCCCACTTTGAGTAACTTAATTTCAGTAATCATATGTAAAAGCTACCTGCACAGATAGAATGATCTTTTGGGAGAGATCTGGTAGAAAATGGAGGAGAGGTGGAGAAAAATACCTTAGTAGCATTTCAGGTTACCCATTGCTCAAAGAATTCGGGGCCACTTACTTGGAAAATGAACGCCATTGGCTCCAGTGAGAACCTGATCCGATGGACCCATAGAGTCCTGGGTGTGACTCTCACAGAAAACACTGCATGGATTGAGACCTGCTTTGATATGGTTATGACATATAGATGAGAATCAAGCCTGCCCCTGTCTTTTACTGAGCACACCTCAGTGCCGTGGAAGAGAGTTCACTAATAAACCACTGCCACCTGGCTATTGAGAGGCATCCCAGAGCTGAGGTGTCCTAAAGCAGAGAGTATTGCTTCTTCAGATTGCTATGGTTTCAGTGTGCAGGTTTTGAAGATGAGAAAGTAAATTGCAATTGCCAGGAAAGACAGGAGTGTCTTGCTTTGAGTGTTTCTACCATAAACACACCCACGGGCAGCACATTCACACACTACTGTGGGTACACTTGTATATGTACACACACATACACACAACATATACCCCCACATGAACGTAAACATAGGAACTTGGATATTAGACAATGCAGTGTCAGCTTCATGAGCCACAGAGTTTGAGCAGTGGTTGTGCACGCCTTTAATCCCAGCATTCGGGAGGCAGAGACAGGAGAATCTCTGTGAGTTCAAGGACAGCCTGGTTTACAAAGTGAGTTCCAGGACAACCAGAACTAAACAGTGAAACCCTATCTTGAAAAACCAAGAAAAAAATTAAAAAATGATTCGTAGAGTTTATTATCCTATAACCGAGAGCTTCCCTTCTTACACCACACCCCTCTTCTCTTCCTTCTTTTCTCCCCGATGCTCCTGAGAACTGTATGCTACCAGGGTAGTTGATTTGTCTTTGTAGGAAAGAGGCAGAATATTTAATTGCGAAAGCTCTAGACACTGGGCACAGCTATTTCAAGACTCACATGGTCACTAGGATAGAGTTTAGTCAGTAGAGTGTTTGCTTAGCATGCCTGAGGCTCTGGGATCAGTCCCCAGTACTGTACAAGCCAGATGTGGTAGCTCACTTACAATCCAGCACTCAGAAGGTGAAGGTAGAAAGATCAGAAGTTCAAGGTCATCCTCAGCTTTGCAGAGAGTTCAGTTTTAGCTTGGGGTACTTAAAACCCCATTCTTCACACCAAAACAACAGGAAAAAGACAACAGAATTCACATAGGCTCTTGATCCAACAGCTTGGGAAACACACAATCATACCCACATTCCACATAACGTTTTTACATAGAAATTGTTGGAACTGTTTTTCTAATACTATTGATGAAACAAGTTCCCTATAATTTTACAAATATTACCATGTATTATAGTGGCCAAAGAAAAGGTTTTAATTGTTCAGAATGCTAAAGTTAGTGTGATGTTACCTTCCAAGGACACTCCTGATGTGGGAGTATCATATATCAATCTGTTGATTTCATTGGTTAAGTAATAAACAAACTGCTTGGGCTCATAGCTTAGAACATAGGTGGGTGGAGTAAACAGAACAGAATGCTGGGAGGAAGAGGAAGTGAGCTCAGAGACTTGACAGCTCTGCTGTCTGGAGCAGAGACGCCATGCTCCCGGCTCCTGGGCGGACGCAGGGATAGCTCTGCTCTCTGAGGCACACGCGATGAAGCTCCGACCCAGGATGGACGTAGGCTAGAATCTCCCTGGTAAGCCACCTCGTGGGCTACAACAGATTATAAGAAATGGGCTAGTCCAGGTGCGAGAGTTAGCCTAGAAGAGGCTAGATAGAAATGGGCCAGGCAGTGTTTAAAAGAATACAGTGTCCGTGTAATTATTTCGGGTAAAGCTAGCTGGGTGGCGGGACACAGCCCACCACTCCAATTACTACACACTGCATCCTCTGACTATCATCCTTCTCTTTGAATGGGGACACAATTCATTGTGAGGACTGGTTGGAGTTAGGAGTTTCCAGATTTTTATGTTATAGAAACACTTTCAAGTTTCATGTATTTGGTCCTAGTACAAGATCTGGAAGGTCCATGTGAAAATCCCTGTCTGATGGAGCAATTTGCCTGACCACTTAAAACCTTCGTTTCCCCAGCTGCAAATAAAGGGTAATAGCTGGGACCACCCTGGAGAACGGTCAGCACAGCGGCAGCTGTCCAGAGAGCTCTCAGATAGCATCAGCTATGACTACCTTGATCATTTCATTTCAACTCTCTTTACCTTAAACAACAATGAAGGACTTCTAGACAAAAATGTCAGCCTCAGAACTAAACATTTCTTGTGTTCTGTTTCACGCATATACAATTTCACAAATATGCAATCTTTCCGTATTTAACTGTTAGTTAGTATTCTGGTTGTTTCTCTTTTTTATTACAAATTTGAATCAAAAATGTTTTTACCTTGTTTTGGTTTTTATGTCAACATTGAATGATGTTAATTTACCATAATTTGTTTAACTGTTCCCATATTGCCAGCCATTTGGATTATTTTCATAGACATAATTTATGAGTATGTCACTTGTATTTTTAATCTGTGTATATTCTCAGCCCTTTGCTTTTGGAACGTAGCATTCCCTCAGGTCACTTTCTACTCTGCAAATAACATTTCCTTTAATTTGTCTCAATTGCTACTAGATCAAGTTTCAAAGGGCTTCCTCCCTCTGGCTGCTACTCTCTCTAGGCCTCAGATAAAGAACAGGGCCAGGAAGGAGGGTAAAGTAACTCTGGTCCCTTCTAGGATCTGTAGAAAAGATCCCCTGTGCCTTTTCCATGTGCCAATCAAGATCAATCCAAGGTCAATGTTGCTGGGTCTGGATAAAGGTAGATTCTTCCCGAGTAAGTTTGGAAATGAGCCCTGAAGTCAGGAAGCTGAAAGATGACTCGGTAGGTGAAGTGCTTGATTCCCCAGGACCCATGTAAAAAACAAAAAGAAGTCAGACTTGGTGGTGTGTGCTGTAACTCTAGCAGTAGAGAGATGGAGACAGATGGATCTCTGGGATTCACTGGCCAGTTGGCATAGCCAAATCAGTAAATTCCAGGCTAAGGAGATATCCTGTCTAAAAAAAAATCAATAATTTTTTAAGGTCTCTGGTGTCTGAAGAGTAACACCCAAGCTTTCCCTCTTGCCTCCTTTTCAACATTCCCACCTTTCCTCAGAGTCGAGGCTCACCACAGTATACAGCGTCATCACTGCTTCATGAGACCCCAAAGTATACGACATGACTGAATCTGACCCACAGGTTCTGAAGATGGTCTACCGAAGCCGAGCCACAAAGGTGGAGAAGAAAGAGCAAATGGGCGGGAATTGAGATGGAGAAACCAGACTTGCAGAGGATAGAATAGACAGTACAATTGATTGAGGGGAAAGGAAGGAATGTGGGGGAAGCTGAGTCACATCCATCGAACGTTCTGGAGCCAAGACCTCTTCTTAAGTTTCCAAGATTCAGAATTTATAGCAACGACCAGCCACATACATATTCAAGAGGAAATCAGAAGGTAAAGGTGAAATCAGCTCCTCAGGAATGCTAGCCACATCCCAGGTGCTCAACAACCACATGTGGCTACCACAATAATTGTTGTAAAAAGAGAGAAATCCTCCAATGCTGTTCTAGACACTCCTGGTGTTGATAGAGTAGTTACACCTCCAGAGGGGCCCAGTTCTGCCACCGTTGCCCCCCACTGCTGACTCTCCATCAATTTCTGGTTTGTTGCGCATACAAACCTGAAGTCATATGCAATCCTTGGACATTTCTTCTTCTCCCCAGCTGGCCACCCATACAACACATCTTCCGTGACAACAGTCAACACTCAACATACCATCTTATCCGACACGCTGGGTGAACCTTCCCTTCCTGTCACCCAGGCTGCCTTGACCTTCAGTCTTTCCTTCATCCCCAGAAGATCTTTTGGGATGTCAACTAACTTTCTTCCCTATTAGCCTCTTGAGAGTAATCAGGGTGAAACTTACACTGCCTGACAAGCAGCATTTCGTCCTACACTCAGCTCTCAGCATTCCAGCTGACTTAGAGGGTTGGCCTTTCCTGCTGACCTTTGCCCTCCCCAGCATGGTTAGCTCATTAACTATTTGACTATTACTATACCTTTAAATCAATCACCAGCAAACTCTTGCCCTGCCGGTACAGGTGTCCAGTGTAAAACTCTATCTCCCCCTCAGCTAGGTAACAGGATATTAAAATATTTGTGTCAAGCATGCTGAAAAGCTTACCTGTCAAAAATAGCAATTTGGTGTCAAGTTCAAAATGAAACAGACATTCCCAAAAGGACGATTTTGAAGAATCTGCTTTTGTCAAGCCTAGACGGAGGTTG
Source organism: Microtus ochrogaster (assembly GCF_000317375.1). Classification (NCBI taxonomy): domain Eukaryota; kingdom Metazoa; phylum Chordata; class Mammalia; order Rodentia; family Cricetidae; genus Microtus; species Microtus ochrogaster. Next base: position 87,821,655 of record NC_022015.1, read on the forward strand.
AGGGAGGGGGGATGGCGGTAAATGAGAGCCATGAATGGAGGGGAGAGGTGACAGGCAGGGACAGGGAAAGCCCTGCATTTGATGGGACTGGATTTTCACATCCAGCTCGTATGTAATTCACACATAGTAACTCACAGAAAGTCTACTAGCAGGTGACGACGGGTCAAGTGCCCAGTAAGCCAAGGGGATTTATTTTCTAACTGTCCACCATTAAAGCTTCCATTTCCAACTTAGCTCCAGGCAGGAAAAGAAATAAGATGTAAGGAAGGAGAAGTAAGAGGTGATTCAGAGAGGCAGAAGTGAAGGGGAGGGAGCCAAATCAGGAGCAGGGGGAAATGAAATCTCTATTCCCCCAGCACAGCTGTGTGCTCTGTAGATGCTTTATTCCGTTCATAAATGCTTTATTTCAACAGATACTAAAATAGAGCATTGGTAGAAGCCCTGTTTACCCTCAGATTCTCCCTTCTGCTCCTCGTATGGGAAATTTCAGAACTATACTTCCTGGCCTGGAATATGAACCCCCTCTGTACTGGCAATGCACCCCGAAAATGAGAGAACCAGGCTTTTTGTATTCATTCAGCCTCTGACTCAAGCCTGACTTGGCTATACAACTGGCCAGGTATAGCCCTTGGGAAAGTGATTCGTTGTTTTTCATGCCCTCAAGCAGTACAACACAGGATAGCCCCTGTCCCATGGATTTGGTGTAAATTAAATGAGATAATTTACAATAGCAGCTAATGTTCACAGTCTGACAACATCTGCTATGATTTTGATATTGTTGTTATTGTCAAGCCCAACATCATTATTTTTGTTTTAGTTACCATTTTGTTGCTGTGGTAAAACAGCAGGGACAAAGATTACTTAAGGTAGAAAGAATTGATTTAGGCTTACAATTCCGGAGAGAGAAAGTTCCGATTCCAGAGAGTGGGTTCCACAATGGTCAGGGAGACATGGCATAGCAGAAACCTGAGCCATCACATCTCAATCAACACAGGAAGGAGAGAGAGGGAGAAAGAGACAGACGACAGACAGAAGGAGGGACGGATGGAGGGAAGGAGAGAGAGGGAGAGAGGGAGAAAGAGGCGGCGGGGGGGGGGGCTGAAAGTGGGGCAAGGCTATAAACCCTCGAATCCACACATCCCCACGGCATACTTCCTCCATCGAGGTTTCGCCTCTTAAAAGTTCCATAATCTCCCAACCAATGCCACCAACTGGGGACCAAGAACTCAGTACCTGACATTTCTCATTCAAACCACCATACCCTTAATTCACACTTCAATGTAATACTTATTGCCTTTTCTAACAATAGAACTTTTGTCTGAATCAAATCTCTGTATTTATCTTCACACTTATCACAGTTTGAAAAAAATAGATTTCTATATGCACCTACTGGTTTTTAATCTGTCTTGTTTCTCATTCATCTCTCAAAACTTTCAAGTCACACTGAAGTTTTATACCTATGTGTATATATGTGTGTGTTAATGTGTGAGCGCTTGTACAAGCATGGGAATGTGTGCAGAGACCAGAGGTGAACATCTGTAGTCTTCCTCGGTCACTCTCAATATTATATTTTTTGAAGTCTCTCACTAAACCTAGATCTCATCCACTTCACCAGGCTGGCTGGCCAACAAGCTCCAGGGATCTGCCTCTCTCTGCCTCCTCAGAGCATGGATTACAAGCATGCACCGTCACACGCCAGGTTTTGTACACGGGCTGTGGGATTCAGACCCAGATGCTGTGTTGGCTCTGCAAGCACTTTACCAACTATGCCCACCTCAGCCTAAATTGTGTTAAAGATTTCAATAGGGCCTTTACTGTCTCAGAGGACTTGTGCATCCAGAGAGGTGCTCCGGATCCAGATGCAGATGCCGACGCAGCCACAAAGCCTCTTGTGCTCCGCTCACGCTCTTCTGTCTCTCATTGCTGTCTACTTCTTCCGTTCTCCATCTTCAGATACTGTTTCTCCCTGTGGAGATAACATAATCCACGGACATTCCAGAGGAAAACGGTCACTGTATCTCCAGCAGGTTCAGGGGAAAACATCCTAGGGCAGATTTTGATTGGTCCATTTGAAGTAACATGCTCATATCCGAACCAATCACAAGTGGCTCTGGATATATCGTTCATCCTTATTGGGTAATCAGGGACAGATTCCACCCACAAGTAGCAGGGAGAGTCAGTCTTGACTAAATCAAGCAGAGCAACAGGAATATTATAGAATTCCCTGCAAAGGAATTCTCCCAAAGAACAGTGAACAGACAAAAACAATAATAATAAGTCACTCCATTGTGTACACAGTGCTAAGAGGTATAAAAACTGCAAATGTCTCGTCACACAATCGTAGAATGGATACGTTCTGTGTCCATTAATCATCTCTTCCATGTCTGAATAAAGACACAAGGGTGTGAGAACTGAGTCAAGACACTGTCACAGCTTCATCCAATGTTTGAGCAGGGCACTTCGGATCAGTACTTTCTCTCTTCTGAATATCTGCCTTTCCCCCTAAACCAAACTAAGAAGCAAATTCTCTAGCAACAGTAATTGGGATTGTATTAAATCAGAGGCTGTTAGACACATATATGTATGTGTCTTTTATATTAATTTATTAATTATAAATGTAATAATTAATATTATATTAATTATAATAATATATTTTATGTTAATATAGGGATGTATCTGATGGTGCACAGACTTTATGGACACATAGCATCCTGGCACTGGGATGCACAAGAAATAAGATCAGACCCATAATTCATATATACATATACACACATTATAAATGCGAACACACATATATAATATGTGTATATATACACATACACACATATATGAACTCTTAAGTTAACATAGTACACTATTGGGTATTGCTGGTAGCAATGAGTTTGACATCATTCCTTCCCCTAGATCATATAAACTTCTATGCTTGGCCCATTGCGGACACTGTGGTGGCAATAGAACAAGCTGTTCTTCTTATTCATTTAATAACTGTGTAGTTAGTACTTACACAAATGCTTTAGATAAAGAATGAGCTGTGAGTTCGTGTGTGTGTGTGTGTGTGTGTGTGTGTGTGTGTGTGTGTGTGTAAGCAAGATTTAGCTATCCCTCAGGAGTTTTCAATCTGTTTTTCCTAGTGAAGTTTACTCAGAAACATTGGCCGGGCAGTGACTGTGATGAGACCCCAGGGCTCTTTGTGTAAATTGAAAATCCTCCTGAGCTCGCCTCTGCTTTTACTAAGGGAATCACACTAAATGTGATAATTCTTGAGAAACATCCTCACTGTCAGCTTCTAATTGTGCTTGTTCATGAGCAGCTGAATGGGAATGGATCGTCACAACCCATCTGTGATTACAGTCACCAAACATAGAAACATCCCCATCAGACCAAAATAGAAAAACCTCACCTTTAATAACTTCATATGGAGCAGAGCCTGGGTCACGAGCTCCCAGCGGAAAAGTGGCATCTAACACTCTCTGCCTGCAGCCTCCTCTAGCAACTGAAAGATGTATATCATCTGAGGTTTGACTGGAGGCTGCATTCTCTGACAGCCATATCTGAAACACCTTCCACACCAGCTACCCAGATGTATGCTGTGACCACACCTACCAACCTTTATGAACGGCTATGATTTTGAAATCAGAAGTAAGCTAATTATATTTTATTTTTAGATAATTCTTTTCCTAAGTAAATTCAGTCTCTCTTTTTGGGAATTTCATATTTGTTTATAACTAGAAAAGAAAAAAACACTGGGATATTTTAAAGTCATTTATCCCCTGCTTGGTTTACTAAGTAGATAAACTGAGGCACAGGTAATTAAATATCCCCATCAAATTCAAGGGCACATAGTAGATACTTAACAAATCTTTGCTGAATTAAACTGAGTTGAATTTTAGTCTGTTATTATTTTGCATAATTGGTGATTTGCAAATAAAGAAGAAGTGGGTTCTGACATCTTGGTCACAGGAACTATTGTATAGCAGCCACTTGTGAGTGCCCATCCAGTCTCTACCTAAATATTCCACCCAAGCAAAAATCAGGACAAGGACTGGAAAATAATGGAGTCTCAATGCTTCTCTGAGATCTAGAAAATTCCTTGCAAGGAACCTCCATTGGGAGGTCCCCTATCTCCTTAGTCAGCTTTCTAATACTATAACAAAACCTGGAAAATAGCCAATTTAGAAAGCAAAAGGCTTGTAGTTGTGGGGGTTGCTTTGGGACCTATGGTCAAGGGCAGCACGTCACATTGACAAACACAGAATCTACTGCATGGCCATGAGGGGACAGAGAGGAAGGACAGGACTTGGGTCGTGGTTCTCTTGGAAAGCACAACTCCAATGGCCTAATTCCTTCCTAAGACCTCATTTCCATGAGGCCCCTACCTCCCAGTAGGCAAGCTGGGAACCAAGGCCTTAAGCACATTCCATCAGGTCTCTCCTTCTTCTTCCCACCCCCTCCCCAGTTTTCCCTGGCCCATTTCCTCATATCTATATCCCAGCACACAGCACAGTCTGTCAGCATCACAGCTCTACAGTGATGTGTCTTTCATATTTGATCTCTTCTAATCAATTACATAAAATCCCACATATGCATATCTCGACGTTCATTTTAAAGATGAAAGAATGGAGGCAGAGTTTAGCCCAAGGAGCAGCCCACGGTGACCAAGGAGTAAGTACCTAAGAAGTATCAATGAGTCTTCATCTGTTCATTCCTGGAAATCTCTCTCCCTCCTTCTCCTCCTTCCCTTCTCTCTCCTCCCCCCTCTCTTCAGCTTTGCCTAGGAGGACATCTTAGAATTTTTTCCTTTCACAGTCTTGCCCACTTGAATTTGAAATATGAGGTTCCCATGTAATTTCACAGAGCAATGAGTTTGCATTAAAGTCCTCTAAGGATGCCAGGGAGTCAGCACCTTTAAGAAGAAAGGACTGGATATGAGCACAAAGCCCCCAGAAACGAGCTATTCTCTGGGGTGCTTCAGGGTGAGCAGAGAACACAAACCATTGAGGCTTCCTCATCAGGATACACTGCAGAGTCCCTGCTCACCATATCACTGTAGAATCCAGGCAGGTCTTAGCAAGAATGTGAGGTTGGCTTTCCATGAGTCTCAACATATGAGGGACCAGGAACCTGCAAGGGAAAGAATCTGGGTACATGGTCTTAGGTTGGAAAGGAGAACAAGTCTTAGTACAGCAATGTATGCCCTGCTTAGCTCTTCACTGAAACACAGTGAGTGAGAGCTCAAGATGCTCCCCTCCAGCCCAGTGAGTCACCACTTCACTGTAACAGAACATGATGACCAACTTGGCAAGTAGAGAACCCTGACTCACTGACCCATTCATAGGCAAAATATGGCTGTGTCTACAACGGAGTCCAGAAAGAGAAACAAATTTCTATCACCACCCTTTCATATGCATCTTGGTGTCAATTTTGTTCTTTTTTTTTTAACAATGTGTGATAATTTTCTCAAACTGGCCTTCCTTCCTCCCTCCCTCCTCCTCCTCCTCCTCCTTTTTTACAGAATTCTTGTTGATTTCTGCATGAGAAATTTGCCCACCACCATCAGTTCCTTTTGGAGGATGGGTCAACCCAATGTGATAGCACTCATCACTCAGTAAGGGACCCAGGGAGGGCATAGGGGCTACATTCATTGGAATTTGATACTAAAACCCTTGTTCTGGTGACTGTACCAGTTGCTCATTCTCAAGAGGCCCCTCTCCCTGAAGTCAGGCCCCAGGAACCTCTTTCCTCAGATGAAATCCAATTCTGACTCATTTGGTTTTCTGTATAAATTGTTGGTAGTTACATGCTTGGATTGGCTTCATTATCATTTCAACGGTTTTGTAATTTAATTGAGTCTTTTGCCTTCTCTGATTAGATAGTTATAAGCAATCGCTATTATTTTATGCCCTGAAATATATAAAATTCCCCAGAGTTTTCATGTATGTTTTCCCCTCAACCTGGAATGTTTTAAGAGTTGACCTTAGCCAAACATGTACTGTGTACAAAGAACTGTGTCAACTAAGTCAACACTCTTAGAAAACAGGTACCACCATGGGTCTGATTTTATAGGTTAGGGAAACAGAGACACAGGATAACTTGCCCAATCTCAGACATCTAGCCAACAGAGCTAAAACTCAAAGTCTGTCTACCCGATACTAAAAATGACCTCCTGATTGTTCCAACAAACTACATCCAGGCAGAATGTTCTTCAAGCTCATCCCCATAGCCAATCATTTAACCTCTGCCCATAAAAGTCTGGTTCATAGTCACCTCCTTTGTTGGGGGCTTGGGGAATGTGGCGAGGTCATGTTCTGAAGCCCAAGGTAGCCTGGAACTCAAGATTTCCTGCCTCAGTCTCTCAGGTACTGGGACTGCAGACAGGCACCATCACAGCCAGCCAGGATCACCTACTTTACAAGCCCTTCCTGGCCCCTCTGAGAATTTTTGGCCCCATGAACACATTGCTTTCTTCTGTTTGCCACTGGGGCCTTTTGTTGTCATAGCTGGCCTTTATACCAGACTATGAATTCCTCTGGGACAAGGAGCTCATCTTGTACTTCTGTGTCCCTCCGAAGTCTGACACATGACAGATGGGCACACAAATCCACCGCTTACTTGGAGAACGAAATCACAAATTAGCATTGTGCTGTTATTGGGAGGAAGGGACTTTCTCTGTCTCTCCCCCCACTTTGGTTCTCTCTGAATAGTGAGGCATGCTATAGAACATTCCAGAAGCAATCCTCAAGATGTCATCATTTACTTCTGCAGTCAGGCCCCTTTGGGGCCCCCTTCTCTTGGCAGCTGCCATTTAGAAAGAGAGGTAGGCTGATGGGTTTAGGTTTGGTGAGCATACCCATTGTCTGTCATGAGATCCTCATCTCCCACGGTCAGCAACTGTCCCCTTCTCTTCCTGTGGCAGCATTCTCTGAGCCTGCAACAAAACAACAGACTAATTGCTGTTTTGATTTTTTTCCTCTTCATTCAAGCTTGATGATCTTCTCCTTACGACGACTCCATAATTACTGTTCAGAGTTCAGTGCATTCGTTCAGTAATGAGGAGCCATGAATCCTTTCTCAACATATCTAATTTAAATGGTCGTCTCTAAATGGTAGCTACGACATGGTGACAAGATAGTACATAAGCTCAGATTTCTGTTGTTGTAAAGTACAAATATTTTGATAAGTGCAGCTAATATGAGATATTTCTTCTTAGCTGGATATGATACACATTGAAATATGACACCGGGACCATCTGTTCATCATAAATATAAATGAAGTGATAATGAGCAAAATGTGTTAAGGACTATCAGGATGATTGTGCTCTGATGGTTTAATTTGGATCTTCATTAATTTAAAAATAAAACAATCTACAAATGACAAATGAACACATTTTTACTGATACTCTGCACGTATCTGTTAGGGTATGGACTACATTCTTGCCACTTTGAGTTAGAAGTGAATAATGAAGATTGTTTAAGGCCCCTGTTAGAACTCCCTGCTTTTGTATTGAGTCACACCCTAGTCTGCATACCTGGCCTGATAAAGCTGATGAATTAGGAACACCAAAGGCCTGGGTGCTAGACCTTGGCCAAGTTACTCTACTTCTCTGATCCTCCATGTCCTTAATTCCTGAAGTTGCATGAAATCTGTGAGCCAGCCCCAGCAGGACACTCATGAAATGCCGGGTATAGCAATACAGAGCAGCTGATTGAGAGCTAACATCGAGTGGGCACTTACTGAGAAATTAAAAGGACCTATGGCAAAATATAATTTATTCGTCACATTTTTTATATTTTATTTGTCTACTTTTATTTTTATTTTGTGCTTGTGTATGTACAAATATATATATATATATATACACACACAAGTGTGTGTGTATACTGGTGTATGTAAACAAGAGTTATGTATACAGGTGTGTGTGTATACAAGAGTAGATGTACAGGTGTGTGTATGTGCAGGTATGTGTGTGTATACAAGAGTTATGTGTACAGGTGTGTGTGTATGTGTACAGGTGTATATGTGTATACAAATGTATATTTTTGTGTGTACAGTAATAGAATCACCAGGGGACTTAAAGTTTGATCAGGACAATTGGGTTTGTTGATCAACTCCTTTTCCCAAGCTCATCAGCTCACCTCTCTCCCCATCTCCTGCTTTTCCACTCTTCTGAGAAAGAGCCGTAACTTCCATGAGACCAGTCAAGCCGTGTCAGTGAGGTCTTCAAAGTCCATATAGCTCCCACTGAACTTTTACCCGGCGCCTAACTCCTTGTGGCTGGCATCTCTGGTGCCAGTCCAATGCCACCCCATTCCCCATTTTCAACTTTTTTTCCAGAGCACCAAATGGGCTTCAAGACCATTTGTTTAATTCTCTCTCTCCTGGTAATTAGGGCTTCCATTGTCAAGGACCTGCTGGGTGCCAGACATTACTCCAGACAACTGACATGTATTGTGTCACTGCTCAGGCTACCACTGAAACTGTCCCTTCTACCTTACGAAGTGGAAGGACAGATTCTGAGAGCTGAAATAGCTCTCACGTATTCGTGTCTTTCTTAGCTGTGTTCTGTTTTGCTGTGACCAAATGCCTGACCGAAGAAAGGTAGGAGAGAAGTGGGTTTTGTTGTTGTTGTTGTTGTTATTATTATTGTTTTTTCCTGGCTCATGGTTTGAGGGGATATGGTCCATTGTCATGAGGAAAGTGTGCACGCAGGCAGCTGCATGGCAACAGGAGATTAGGGAGCAGAGGAAATGAATGCCAGTGCTCGGCTCACTTCTTCTTGTTTCCTCTTTTATTCTACCCAGTCTCACGGCCTGTGGGATGGTCCCATCTTCATGCAGGATAGGTCTTCCTCCGCAGTTAATGGTGTCTGATACATCACTGAAGACACACCTAGATATATGTACCTCAATCTCCTCCATAATTCTAAGCCAAATCAAGTGATCCATGAATAATAACCATCATACCATCTCTCAAGTTTAGTCAACTCTTATGGTTTGCCTACATAGAAGTTTTCCCTGACCCCCCCCCACTCACCTTCCCTCTCTCATCTACCCTTGTTTGGGATACCAGCTTCTAGTTTATACCTAAAGTTCCAGTCACCTATACCCTGCATTGCTTTTCCCCTGGATGTTACACTCCAGTGGTCACACAGCCCCTAAATGACTAACACAATGAGCCAGTGCATAACAGGGTCTCATCAAGGTCAGACAGCATGGCAGTCAAGCACAAGGATGCAGGAAAACCACCAGGTGTAGACCTGCATCTGTGCTTTGTGCCAGTTCCATTTCCTTGAGCTGGGTGTTCACCCTGTGAAGCCTCGTTTTCTTTATTTCTTTTTCTTCTTTTTTGGTTTTTCGATATGGGGTTTCTCTGTAGCTATGGAGCCTGTCCTGGACCTCACTTTGTAGACAAGGCTGGCCTCGAACTCACAGAGATCTGCCTGCTTCTGCCTCTCGAGTGCTGGGACTAAAAGTGTGTGCCACCACTACCCAGCCATTCGCAACACTGATAAAATAGAAGCAGTGGTGGCCATTAAATGTGTTCATACATATGTATTTTCCATAATAGTTTCTGGACAGTGACCAGAGGGGCAAGAGACCAGCACAGAGCCAAGGTACAATTTTTATTTTTTTTTCTTGGTGTGTGTGTGTGTGTGTGTGTGTGTGTGTTACATTGTAATGTTGGAGTCTTCATATACCCCTGGAGCTGGAGTTATAGGGAGCTGTAAGCATCCTGATGTGTGTAGTAGACACAGCTACTTCTCCTACTAGGACTCCATTTCCTTGGATGAAAAATACAGATAATGCTCTCATGTAAGACACAACTACTGCATTCAAAGATGCTGTCCTGTTCCTGAATGGGGGAGTCCATCAAGCAAACAGAAAGCATGAAAGAGTGGTAAGTTTTAATCACTGCTTTTCAAAGTCTTTTTTTTCTTTTTTTTCTCTCTTTTTTTTCAGAACACTTCATCCAATTTTATATTCATTAAAAAGTGAGCTGAAAAATACCACGAACAAATTAAAAAGGGAGACAACTGGTCTAATGATCTCTTTAAAGTCTGGTTACTCAGTTGTACCTTGACCCCTCAGTCCACTTCACTCATTATCACTCCTGGGAGACTCCTTTGTAAGGGCTCAGAACACTTAGATCTTGGACAGGGTGTCTTAATGAGGGTGGAGTATGGTAATTATAGCCCAGCTCATCTCTTTAATATAAGCTGTTTACCTTGTGGAAATAAACGAACTGAGTGATCTCACAGAAATGAGAGCCATGTTGCCGCGCTGTCTCTGCAAGGCTAGACAGACGCCACCCTTTCCTTGTTCTCTCATAAAAGTTTGAGGTGTTTTGAGGTGTCGTGAAGACAAACAGCTGACAACCTATTATTTCAACTTCGTATTGTAATTATGCCTCCTGACTTGTGAACACAAGTAAAAAGGACATCAAAAGTCTCTACAGGTACTAGTGAACACAAATACGACAGACTTCTTGTTCACACAAATCAGAAAGTTGGATTCAAGGTGGCTGCTTCAAATGGAAAGTTGATTACTCATTTGAAAAAGGTAGTGTTCCTGTTTTCCGCAATTAACTGCATTCTTGAAAAGCAACAGGCATGGAAAAATCACACGTCTACGGTCATTTTTTTTTCAAAGAAAACAATTAGTACCCATATCAAAAAAGCTAATTCAGATTAATTAAAGAACACCCACATCAGTTAAATATAATACTTCCTCTTTCATTTAACCCACTGTATTACAGTGTATTACTTAAAAGTGTTGGGCTTCAAGATAATAAAGAATGGCAATTGAAGGGTCTGGGGCTTAGAAAAAAACTTTAGGGTCTGTAGCCATTTTAATTGCACATAATTATGGATAAGGGAGTGGAACGATTTAATTTGTGGGCCTTCATGCTATTAGAAGGCTAATGGAACAGTACCAAAATTGGTTATTTAAGTAAAATTGCAAGAAGCTGGATTTCATTTTGAAGCAGAAATGGAAACTAAATGAGAGATTGAATGAGTTCTCTTCCAGTGTTTCATTTATGTGATCTAATGGTGATCCAAAATCTACTGGAAATTACCTGTGGAGAGTTAGAACAGGTAAGGTGAGCATATTCTTGAAATACTTGTTTCATTTTTTAATTCGGTAAATACGGAGCAACACATCGAAGACAGAGTCCACCCCTATGTATCCCAAATGAGTCTAGGAGATACAAGAAACTTGCAGCAGTAGCATCGAGGAGGGAGCTGTTGTGCAGGGAGTTGCAATGGGAGGAAATGTTAGCTTTTAATAAATGTCTTTTATTATGGTAGAATGTCATGTTTTAAAATAAGAAGCTAGGGCAATAGCTCAGTGGGTAAAGTTCTTGCTTACAAGTGCAAGAATCTTAGCTAGGATCCTCATCACCTATGTAGAAAACTGGGTATGGTAATGTACACTAGTAGCCACCGTGCTGGGGAGGCCTGAAGACCTGGAGACGGTCAAATTCCAGGGTCCTGCTGGGCAGACAGTCTATGAAAATAACAAGCAAATACAAGTGTGTGTACGTGCATGTGTGTGTATCTGAGTGTGGAGACCACAGGCCAGCACCACATGTCTCCCCCTATGTTCTCCACCTTCATTGTTTTGAAGCAGGATCTCTTACTGAACCTGGAACTTGTTGATTCAGCTAAAGGGGCTGGCTGTCAAGCCTCGAGGGTCAGCCTGTCTCAGAGTTCCCCAGGACAGGCGTGCCTCGCTGTGCTGTTTTTAATTTTGAATGCTAGGGATTGAAGTCAGGTCAATGCTTGCACAGCAAGCATTTTGATTGCTGAGCCATCACCCCAGCTCTCCTCCTGATTACTATTGTAACTTTTATAGGACTTTATTTGCCAGGTTTTTAACATGGATTGCCAAACTTCACCATCTTACAGCAAGCAGTGAGCACACAGTAGTGGACGAGTGCGGGGTCTCTGGCGCCTTCTTTGGAGTCTCCCTGCACAAGGGGAACTGGTCACAGGAATATGTAGTCTACTGAAAGCTTTGGATATGCATAAAGATTTACAAAGACATGTTTTCCCCAAAATTTGAGTGTTCTAGATAGAGGTCATGCTAAAATACATTTTTCTTTTATGGGTCTTGAACAAGATAGAATGTTTTCTAAACTTCCCTCTCAGACCAGGATTTTTCAAATACTAAGCATAATAGCTCTCTTCTCTGAGCGCCTAAAGTGTCTCGTGGACCTAAGAACATTCCAAAGCCATGTGAATCCACCCCCAGGTCATCTATTATTGACACTGAGTCATGATTTCTAACTGAAAAGTCTTCTATGACCTCAGCTTCCAAAAGGCTACCCTGTTTGCCCAGAGGCCCCATGTCCCTTGGTGGATCTGTCATCCTGATGCCTTATCTATAGAAAGAATAACGGAACTTCAAAGCACCTTGAGTGCAGGGCCTTTTGGACACTTTGTAACAATGGCTCTATGAGACTCTTTAGCTTGAAACTGAAACCCATGCCTTCAGATGTCACAGACGCAAGGTGTATTCCACACAGACAATTCCTTGAATCTTAAAAGAACACAAAGAAGATGAATGTAGTGTTTCACTCCATCATCCAGAGAAACTAGCATCATTAATATCATATTTAAGTATATTTGAGTCACCAATATCTAATCTTCCAGGCATGTGTATATTCTTATTCTTATAAAGATATTATACTTTCTGAATGACAAAGTAAAATTTTACTTACTACATCACAAAGAGCTTTCTAGGATATTATATGACCAAAAGGCATCTTTATAGCAGTGTTAAATAGGTATACCTTAGAAAGAATAACCTCAGTATCCATTCGTAAACCTGCATATTAAAATAGGTGTTTCCAGGTTTGGGAGATAGCTCGGTAAGTAAAATGTTTTTCTTGCAAGCATAGGGGTTGGTAGGTTTGATTTCCAGGTCCCTTAGGCATGGTGGTGCATGCTTATAATCACAGCACTGAGGACATAGCCACAGACCGATCCCTGAGGCTCGCTGGCCAGCTAGCCTAGCTCACTGGCTAAGCTCCAGGCCTGTCTCATCATCTAACGTGATGACACCTCAGGAATGACATCAGAAGTTGTCCCTGGACATCCACATATATGTACACCTGTACACATATGCACTCATACATACATACATACACAAATACTTATGTAGGGCAAATACCCCAGACATGTAGAAAAACTAATAAACAAAGCCTGGGTAAGAGTGAGGCGCTCCTAAGAACCATCATCAAAAAAGAAAATATTCTGAAATAGGGGCAAAAGTTCATCTAAAATAACTCTGCACTTAAATTAGTTTGCTAAAGCTTTTACATTCTTGCTCCAGCTTGAAGAAATTGGCTCTGGACAAGATAGGCACTTTCTTATGGGTTTGTTAAGTGCAAGAAAAACAGTATGACATTTAATCATTTAATCACACACAGGTATGTCACACACATATGCACAAGCCCACACACACACAAGAAGGGCCTTGGCCTTAAGTCAAAACGTTGGTGAATTTAGCACATTTATGTTTTAAATAAAAATAAAATATTTAAGTATGTCCTGCTTTGAAATTCCCCACCTTAAACAATTAACAGATTAATAACTATTCTTTTTTTATTTTTTTAAATTTATTTATTTATTAAGGATTTCTGCCTCCTCCCCGCCACCGCCTCCCATTTCCCTCCCCCTCCCCCGATCAAGTCCCTCTCCCTCATCAGCTTGAAAAGCAATCAGGGTTCCCTGACCTGTGGGAAGTCCAAGGACCGCCCACCTCCATCCAGGTTTAGTAAGTTGAGCATCCAAACTGCCTAGGCTCCCCCAAAGCCAGTATGTGAAGTAGGATCAAAAGCCCATTGCCATTGTTCTTGAGTTCTCAGTAGTCCTCATTGTCCGCTATGTAAGTCCGGTTTTATCCCATGCTTTTTCAGACCCAGGCTAGCTGGTCTTAGTTACACTGGGTAAAAGAATTCTCACTGAATTGAATAGACAATGTTGGGGGTGGGTAAAACTCTCTGTGAATTTGCATATTTCTGAAACAATGAAATATACATCACACAAAATGACCCAAGAAAATAAATGTAGAGAGTTTATATGGTCCATGGCACCAAGATGACTTCCAATTTACCTTCTGTGAGTGGCATAGACATCCACTGTTCTCCGACCTCATGCCATACCCCGGCAGACTCCCTGTCTGAGAATGCACAGGCCTTCCCCTGGATCAGGAAAGACATTTTTCATTTGGGGAGACATCTAACATCTTGATCCTCCCAAATATCATTCCTTTGTGCAGATAAAGGCTGGGCTGAAAGTCATTTCAAATGAGCAAGACAAGAAAATGTACAGTATGGAAAGGGGGTGTTGCAACCAACGAATCATGAAATTAAAAGAGACTTTCCCACCCGTCAGCCCTACTAAGTGACATGACTTACTAAACATGCTAGGGGTTGCCAATAGCAGCTCACATGAACTTGACATAGAGACATGTATGGACGCACATATGTAAGGTATGTACGGAACAAATACGGATTTGGGAAGTTACCAAGAGAGACAGTTTCATGGTGATAATTTTTCATATGATAAGAATGGACTGTGCTTCATTTGAAGTTGTGCAATAATACTGCCTATTATTCCATCAAAGCCTTTAGGAACAAATCACTTTCCCCAACGGTTAGTATTGCTAGGATTATCAAGTTTGTTCCTCCTTACGGTCTCTTCCTCTTGGTGGGTCATTTAATTATTTCCCATCTCCACGAACATCTGTTCTGATTCCGTCTCCACCCAACATCTCTTCTTGTTCTTTCTCTTTCAGCTTCAATTAGAAGTTTACTAACGCTGGAAATCCTGCTCACATCTTGGACCTTTGCAATTAATTTTAATCAGGCTTGTTAACACTTTTTTAATATGTAAAAAATAAGCAAATATGTAACTAAAAAGCCGTTTATGTCTTTTATGAAGGTAACAAATATGCAATTAAAAACTCCTTCTCCTCGTGACTTTGCAATAAATTAACTTGTTTTGTCACCATTGTGCCTGGATAATGTCATTTACTCTGGAGTTTTGACAGTCAGATTTTTTTTTTATCCTAGGCAAAATTAGCAAGTAATATTAAGATCTAAGAAATGACAATTAGTTTGTGAATTAGGTGGGATATACAATGTGTTAATTATTGAGGGACCGGGCTGCATGCAATTAAAATTTAGCATCCAGATAATGATAATGGAGAAGGCTTCTGAGCATCTAATGAAGTTGAAAATGCTCATTACCAATAAATTAATTCTCAGTTGCTTAACCAGTCTTTAAAATGTCTATACAAAGGGGTAGATCATAATAATCATTACTGTTCGTAAATAGAATAACAGAAGATCCTGGAAGCCTATGAAGACTATCATTTTACTATTAGAATTTCCCGCACATCCAGGGAACCTTCCTGAAGACTCAGAAACATGTTAGCCATAGAAATACTAGCTTTTCATAAAACATCCCTTCAAGTCTCTAAAGCTGAGAGAATAAGATTTGCAGAGAAAAGGGTGTTGAGAGGGAACACCGGTCAGGGTGACCTCAAACGGACCCTATGTTTCAACGACTTAGAACATATCTCCATAAGCTAAGTGCATTTCTCTGTAATTTCTAAACGTAATTCAGAATCTCAGCTCTGCATCAATTTCTTATTGTTACAAGGACGCTGTTGTTCTAGGAGCTGGAGAATCAGTAACAAGTGATATCCTGAGGAGACCCTGTTGGGGAATATCATTTTCAGGTGTGTTACTTTTGTTTACGCTGCATATGATTAACTGTGAAGCTGTGATTCCTTGCCTGTCTAAAACACCTGATGGTCCTAATAAAGAGTTGAAGGGCCAATAGCGAGGCAGGAGCAAGGACAGGCAGAGCTATCAGGCAGAGAGGATAAATAGAAAGAGACCCAGAGAAGAGAAGCGAAAAGAGAACAAGGAGAAGACAACATCAGCGGCCAGCCACCTAGACAGCCACGGACTAAGCGTGAAAGTAAGACATACAAACATAAGAGAAAGGCAAAAGTCCAGAGGCAAAATGTAGACGGGTTAATTAGCTAAGAAAAGCTGGCAAGAAACAATCCAACCTAAGGCCAGGCATTCATAACTAAGAATAAGCCTCCGTGTGTGGTTTATTTGGGAGCTGGGTGGTGCGCCCCTCAAAAAGCTGAAAGAGTAAAGCATCATACAACAGACCCCAACATTCCAGGTAGTCAAACATAAAAGAAGCCATTCTATTACAGTACAGTAACTGCTATGACACGCCAGGTAAAAGGATATGCTGTGCCACCTCTAACTGCTGGGAGTATGGTGCAGAAACAGTGATAGAGATGGAGGACCTGGTATTGCCGTGGTCCACATGAAAGGAGATGACGGTTTACAGTATAGAAGAAGCATTGGACACGGAAGAGAGGGGGGTGGTGAAAGGGTTGTATGTGTAATTTGAATGTAGGATTTGACAGGAGGAACTAGAGAGGTTGCACTTTTTTGTTTTTTTTTTATTTTTAGTTTATTTATTTATTAAGGATTTCTGCCTCCTCCCCGCCACCGCCTCCCATTTCCCTCCCCCTCCCCCGATCAAGTCCCTCTCCCTCATCAGCTTGAAGAGCAATCAGGGTTCCCTGACCTGTGGGAAGTCCAAGGACCGCCCACCTCCATCCAGGTTTAGTAAGTTGAGCATCCAAACTGCCTAGGCTCCCCCAAAGCCAGTATGTGCAATAGGATCAAAAACCCTTGCACTTTTATTACCGATTTTCCCCCCCAAAAAAATCATGTTCAGCGGAAAACTCAAGAGTCCGCTTTGAGTATTGGGAAGATTCCTGCATCCATAGGAGATTTAAGTGAGAGCGTGATAATGGCCCTGGGGTTTAGAGCTGAGGTCTTAGAAGTAGAACATAAGCAACCATTGACTCCCATGATTCTAAAGTACTGGAATGAGTGAGCACACCCAAGAAGAAAGTATAGAGAGAAATCCCAGGAACAAGTAACTTCAATATTCAGAGGGCAAGACAGACAGAGAAGAGCGGTCAAAGGAGATTAAGAAGGAGCAATCATAGAAGCCTACGGGGTAGTCAGAACAACTCAGTGCCATGGGAACCAAGAAAGGAAGGAAGCTGGAAGGTGAGAGATGATCCTCACCTGAGGCATGACTGGAAGAGGAACTGACAGGAAACATTCCAAAAGCCCACGATGGGAGAATGGAGAAGCAGTGTGTGACCCATCCACACAGAGAGAAGTTCCAGACCTGTGAAAGATGTTGTCTCAAAAACAAACATCCAAAAGAAAGAAAAACAACAACATCAACAACAAAAATTTCAAGGTAAATAGCACAGTGTCCTGAAATATACCACCTAAAGTTGACCCCTCTGGCCTCCACATGCATACCCACCTGTACAGATACACACACACCACCTCCACCACCACTACCACCTCCACCACTACCACCCCCACTACTACCACCCCCACTACTACCACCACCACCACCACCACCACCACCACCACGAGCAGAAGCCAAAATAATAATAATGATGATAATAATAATATAGAAAGGGTGGGCCTTCAGTTCAGTAAGACTAACACAGCACCCCTAGCAGGCTAAGGTTGGAAGGATACAATGGTAACCAAGGTGGGTAGGGATACCAGTCAACCACCAGGGGGCACGAGAGAGCAGGGTTTGCCAACACCTAGACTCCTAACTTCCTGCTTTTAGAATGGAGAGGATTCTTGTGAATCCACAAGCAGTTTACAGTGATGGCCATGGTAGCTCTGGGAAGCCAGTCCACCCTGGGTTTTTAAATACTGAAGTGGGGTTAAGGGACATATCCTAAGTGTTCAAAAGCACCTTTCATTTCTTCCTAATCCTGTACATGCTAGATTGTCCTAGCAGCCACATATTAAGAAGTTTTAGGTTTCATTAATTTTTTTTAAAAAAATCTAGATAGATAGATGATAGATAGATATAGATAGGTGATAGATGGATAGATGATAGATGGATAGATAGATGATGATACATAGATAGATGATAGATAGATAGATAGATAGATAGATAGATAGATAGATAGATAGATATCATAGAGACAGACAGATAATAGACAGATAGGCAGATAGACAGATGAAACATGGGAGTGAAGGGCAGAGGTCTTCTAGACTCAGCCCCAGGAACTGTCCCCCCCTTGATTTTTTGAGATGGGGTGTCTTAGGCCGAGTGGCCAACCAGTCCCAGGAATCCACCTGTCTCCACCACAGCCAGTTTCTGCTCTCATTCTCACATTTTTCCCATTTTTCTCATCCATATTCACTCTGGGGACCCAATGAGTTTATTGGTGCAGAGCATAGGTGAGGGTTACTTAGAGGATTGTGGGTGCTCTTCCTCACCCCCACAGGCAGTGCCTGGGAAGTCTTTAACCAATAAGGATGAGGGTTTCGCCATGACTGCATAGTGGATTCATTCACACACTCCAGTCTTCCCTGGTCTATATACTCTGGTCTTTCCACAAACTTGTGTTCAGTTAATTACTTTCAAAAGTTAAATGGGATCGGAGAAGTAGCTCAGCAGTTAAGAGTATCTGCTGCTCTTACAGAGGACCGAGATTCAGTTCCCAGCACCCACACGAAGGCTCACCACCACCTGCGACTCAGTTCCAGAGGATCCAATTCCCTATCTGTCATCTGCAATCACTACACTTACCTGGTGAACACCAAGCAAAATAGTAATGCATATAAAATAAATCTGTAAGAAATAAAGTTAAAAGTTTATTTATATGGTGAAATAAAGGATAGTATTCTGAAAAGAATAGAAAGAATTAAAAGAACTAAGTCAGCAAAGAGGACCCCTGCTGCAACTAAAGAAATAGATAGTTCACACGGGTTTAGTTTATATGGGTTTGCAAATAACATGCCTTATTATTCAAATAATTCAAAATATCATTATTTATTCAAATACGACTTATTTGTGTGTAACTCTTTTGTTTATATGTCTAAGGGTCTTTAGCCCAGTAGACAGTCTTTTAATAGCTGAACAACTGAAAATCAATACTAAATGAAAGAGGGAGGTGAGTTTTGAAGTAGAAAAGATATTCATTCAAGGAATCCTTAATTAAAGACCCAAACCATAAGTCAGAGAACTGGAGTGGGAAATGAGAAAATGAACCTTATCCGGATGCTTCATCCTCTGTCCTCTAGGGAGATTTTCCCATTGTTCATCTCCCCCTCTGTCTCTCTGTGTCTCCAACTGTCTGTCTGACTGTCTGTCCGTCCGTCCGTCTGTCTGTCCATCTCTCTCTCTCTCTCTCCCCCTCTCTCTCTCTATCGATATATATCATATATCTTTAGCTGGAGACAGGGTCTCAGTGTGTAGACCTGGATGCCTGAAACTCTATCTATATAGAGAAGTCTGGCCTCAGATTCAGATATTCCTAGTGCTGAGATAAAAAGCATGTGCCCTTTAATACCCCTGACCCTTGCTCTTTCTTACACACACAGACATGTTGTTGGGTTTTTAAAAACTCTTTACTCTTTGTTCTTTGGGGGACCTGCCGCTAAGCCCCCAAATCAATCACACACAGAAGCTTATTCTTAATTATACATGTCCAGCCTTAGCTTGACTTGTTTCTAGGCAGCTTCTCCTAACTTAAATTATCCTGTCTATCTTTTTGGCTCTGGGCTTTTATCTTTCTCTATTTCTGTATACCTTTCTTTACTTCTTTCTCCGTGGCTGGCCCCTGATGTCCTCCTCTCCTTGTTCTGTCTCCTTCTTTTCAGCTTTATCCTTCTATTTATACTCTCTAGGCTGCTAGCCCCACTTATCCTTTCTCCTGCCTTGCTACTGGCCATTTAGCTCTTTATTAGACCATCAGATATTTTAGAAAGGCAAAGTAACACAGCTTCACAGAGTTAAACAAATGCAGCATAAACCGGGCGGTGGTGGCGCACGCCTTTAATCCCAGCACTCGGGAAGCAGAGGCAGGTGGGTCTCTGTGAGTTCGAGACCAGCCTGGTCTACAAGAGCTAGTTCCAGGACAGGCTCCAAAACCACAGAGAAACCCTGTCTCAAAAAAAAAAAAACAAATACAGCATAAACAAAAGCACCACATCTTTACACTATTAAACAAATGTTCCACAGCATAAACTGATGTGGGATTCCCCTCTGTATGCTGTTAATAAACTGCTTTGCGCCTACAGCAGAGCTATAGGGGAACAGAGCTAGGCAGGGAAAACTAAACTGAATGCTGGGAGCAAAAAGATACAGTCAGGGAGAAGCCAAGGAGCCACCAGAGACAGATGTGCTGAAACTTTGCTGGTAGGCCACAACCTCATGGTGATGCACAGATTAATAGAGATGGGTTAAATTAAGATGTAAGAGTTAGCCAATTAAAAGCTAGAGCTAATTTGACAAGCAGTGATTTAAATAATATAGTTTCTGTGTGATTATTTCAGGGCTAAGCTGCCAGGAACTAACTAGCAGACTCCTTACTACAATAAACAAAAGCAACACACCTTAAAATAATATTCTACAATACAAACTTGAATGTGTCGACCTGCAGTTCTGTTTTGTATCTTGCTTTAAGTTTTTATTTAAACATTCACTTTTGAGACTTGGAAGATGGTTCAAGGGATAACAGCACTTGCTGAGTCAGCCTGAAGACCTGCATTAGAACCCTAAGAACATATGTAACATTTGGTCATGGCTGGATGTGCATACAACCCCAACATTTATAGGTGGATGCAAGAAGATTCCAGAAACTTGCTAGCTACACAGTCTAGTCTACATGGTGGACTTCTAATGCAGTAGGAAATTTAATCTCAAGTAAATATGCTCAAGAGTGATAGAGGAAGACATGTCTTCCTTCATTTTCCATATACCCACATACTTGCATGTATATACTGTATACATATTCCACACACTGTGCATACATGCATATATACACATAAAAACTCACTGTGCATGCCTGTCTTCTTTTTGTTCTTTAAAATCTTCAGAGATAAAGACTCCATGATAGTCCTACAATTGTCTAGCAATAAAGTGTTTCTAGCATGGTAGAATTTACCATGCATGGGCCCCAAAATAAACTTGGCCTATCTTATCTCCAGGAGTCTTTCAATATCTCAGAATCTCTTCATCAATGTACCCTTGTTTTTCCAAACTGTTGATAGAGGTCTCTTGGTGGGAAGCCTCATGTCCCAGTATCTCCTGTGCAAAGAGCCTTACTGAGAAGATGGGGACAGGACCAGACAGCCTGCCAGCTTCCTGCCTGTACCCCATACCCACATCCACTGCTCATTCTCCGTGTGATGTAGTGAAGCCCTAGGCATCAGGATGTGGGCTGACACAGAGGGCAGCAGATAGAAAGCAGATTCTTCACCTGTAGGGATGCTAGGATCCAGACAGAGACAATTCTACATGAATAAGCTTCACCTTTCATCTTCTGTTTCATTTTAATGGCCACCATGTGCAATTCACTGATTTTTCCCCCTTTGGTTCCTTAAAAATTGTCCTACTCTGGAAGATGAGCAAGTACAGCTGGAAACATCCTAGCATAAAGATGGGTTCTTCTGAAGGATTCTCTTTAAACTCAATTTTAGACAGAGGAAGAAGGCCTCAGGGGCAAGAGGATGTAGAGGAAGTAGGTTGTGCTCTGGAATGGAGGGAGTGATGTCATTCCAGCTTATCAAAGGAAGCCCAGGCTAGCATACATTTCTGGAAAACTGCTGTCATTTCCAACTGAATACATGCTAACACCTTTAATATCATGATTAGTGTCTTTTCATCATTGAGAAGACTATGCTTTTTTTGTTCAGTGGTATAAAGCTAATATAAAATCAAGCATGTGGTTCCTGGAAATATTCATAGAATTTTCTTTAAAATATGACATAGTTCAAGAGTTGGGCAATAAATTTCCTCCCTAATGAGACACCAAAAAGAAGGCAAACATTTGATGTTACGCCCAAGGAGAGCCAGTTGTCAAAGATTTATGGACAATCTGTGAAAAGACTGTCTGTTCCCTCCAATGAGTTTTTAATTTGAGTTTGATGGTCTCCAGGTGTTGGTGTTTGCCTATGACATTAGGTGCATTAAACTACAATAATGGATGTACATGATTCTTCCTTCCTCTCCCTGCGCAGAGTCACTGCACAAGCATGTCAGCTGTGCTTGCATACATGCATACATGGAAGTAGATAAAGACAGGCCTGGATCCACCCACACCAGCAGATGGTGTGAAAAAAAAATCTTCCTTTTACAAGTCTTCCCCACAGAAAGAAGGCCTCCATTAAAGGACTTTGGTGTTTCCCCCACTGAGTCTGTGATGCTTCTCACTGCGATGATCAAAAGCTTGTGGGTGAGTTCTGGCCTTGCTGGAAACATCTTGGGGTCTTTTGGCAACAAGGTGCCTAGGATTCATTGCTGCTAATATTCAGATAAAACTTGTTCTGCATGGGATCCTTCTGGAAAGCTGACTAGACCATAGCTTATAATATCCTAGAGAAGTTATAGTGAATGACTCAATCAGAGTCCTTTGCTTTCATCAAGTTGATATCTTTGTGTATCCTCATTATGGTGCCCTAAATATCAAATGGAGGACCAATGAGCAAAGTCAATGCTCTTGAAAATGCTGTCTGTACGTGTAGTGTTCATGAATAGCCAAACTGTTCATTTTCCAAGCTCAAGTCACTGTTACAATCCACACAGAGTTCCCCATGAGTCCCCCAGGCCAAAGGCAGGGTGTGGCTACTCTGGCCTCTCTTGTGATAAACAGTATGTTTTCCCTCCTCACATTAGAGTCATACACTCTGCTACTTCACTTTTGGTCATCTGGGGAGGGGCAAAAGAAACCAAAAGGCACAAAAGGGACATACTATGTAGACAGAAACCATGGCTACCCAGGTCTCCAGTGTCTCCTAGACCCAAAGCCAGGATCTAAAGGTAGAAAGCCAAATGGAGATTGTTCTATAATCCACAAGGCTATCTAGATACATAGTGATGGTGATGGTGGTGGTGATGATGGTAATGACGGGGAATGAGGATGAAGTTAGTGTTGATGGTGATATTGGTAGAAAGAGGGAAGGTGGTGATGGTGGTGGTGGTGGCAGTGATGGTAGTGGTGCTGATGATAGTGGTTGTGATGTCAGTTACAATCGTGGTAGTCGTCATGTTGGTGGTAGTTGTGGTGGTGTGATGATAGTGTTGCAGTGTTGGAAGTAGGGGTGTTAACTGGAGGCAATACAAATGACAGTGATCATGGCTATAATTATCATGTTTCTATATCTAGTTGTTGAGTGTAGTTCCAGCAACCCTGATAAAGTATGCTGTTTCTTAATGAAAATTTTGATTAATCCTTCTCTTAGATAAATTTGGATCAAAAGCCAACCGAACAACACAGATACTTGGCCAGAAATAAAACTGGCAGTGATTCGTCTGGGGAAGAAATGTCGGATAGCACATGGAAGCTACAAAGTAGTGAGTCAGAGTGGAAATATTGGTAGCATGATTCGTAAAGACGCTGCTGGTGTATGGCACTATCTCCCCTCCTGAATTAATTTTCTTAACCGACTTGAAACTTAGAGAAAATGAGCTTCTAGTAGAGGGAATACTCAAGACAAATTTTTGGTTTACTGTTCCACTTCTTGGGCAAAACCTGGCCTGCCAGTCCTGGATGTGAGCCCCATCTTCCTCTGCCTGTAGTTGGATGACCTTGTAGATGAGACACAATTAACAAAGCATACAGGTTCATCAGGAGTCCAGACAATGTGGGAAGTGACAAGTACTGTAGCCACCACTATCCACTGATCCTTTTGTCCGAATTTATTTGGAAGAGAGTCTTAGATGGCATAATAATTTACCTAGAAATGTTCCTGCGATGCCTCCATAAATTAAGTTTCTTCTAAAAATTACGAGATCATCTTTCAATTTTTTTAAATAATGTTATAATTCTAGAAATTATTTCATCATATACTTAAATATGTTAGCAATAATTTTTTATTTCATGAAATATTCAATCAATATTCTGATTTCCCCTAATCATATTGTAAGCCTGATTTTTTTAAACATTTTATTTGGGTCTATGTCAAAATAAGACCCATATGTTGTGACATTGAAGGCAATTCCCCCCGTATCGGTGGCTCTTTTTCCCCCGGTCTCTTTCTAACTCACCCTCTCTCCCTTTTCATATTCTAGCAAGTTCCAAAGAAACAAGGTCATTAAATACTATGGAATTTTCTAAGCTGTTTTGGTTGGTTGCACCCAATTCATACAAATGATGTATTCTAATTATATCATTCTTTTCTATTTATTGTGAAAGAAAATAAAACAAAGAGCCACTTCAAGGGAAAGGTTTGTTTAAAGAACTATTTGACAACCCTAAGCAATCAAGCCACAGACTCCTTACCTGCACAGTAACAAATTTTACCGTGACTGGGGATTCCACACCCTATTTTCCAGAACCCTGGTATCTTCTGGATGCTTGGGACAACCAAAGGCATTTCTCCCACACACCCTTCAGAGAATATCTGCTTTAAGAGATGGATTTCCATTGAGGATTTTATTTGAAAAATGGTTTCCTACTTTAATAGATGCAAAATAACCTCACTTTTTGTTTCCCTCTTCACATTCTAATATGGATTTGCACATATAGCCTACTCCACATGGACACAACCACTCCCACCCACAGGACAATGGGGTGTTAGGAAATGTCGCACAGCGACATTGAAAGTGCTTGCACATCGGGGCTCTTGGTGGCCCATCAAAATCAGCTGCTATCTCATAAGCCTGGGACAAGTGGATGGTAGATATACTAATAATCCACTCCAGCAACCTCAGCTGAGGTCTTGTCTGTATGAGAGATGATGCTGACAGCTAGTTATATTCGGATGATTCACCATCCTCAGATGGGTAAGAAAACCCAGCCCAGAAGCAAACAAACAGTAAAACCAATCCAAATAGTTTGATATGGCCAAACCATTAGCCATGTCAGTCCTTCTTATTCAAACCACCAAATCTTGGAGCTGTTTGGATTTTGCTTCTTATCCATCAGTGGAAGTTATAATTGCTAAAATTTTGTACAGCAATATCCAGGACAATCCCAAATAGCCTCCCTCTGGCTTGGGCTTGTATAGACTTCCCTCCCTGTCTGTTCTCTGCAGCATCTGAGAGGAGGGAGACTCCTGGGATCCTTCTGGAAAACTGAGTCATAGAATATCTGTCCTCTCTCCAAACAAGCAGAGATCACATAGGGAAGTACCCCTCTGTCACATTGCTGGGAACACCAGTCCTCAGATTTTCTATTTTATGTCCTAGACACAGGCGGCGGCGGCAGCAGTGGAAACCCTTGTGCCACCTGCTGGTCACATCGGGTATAGAACCCTGGGAGGTGAAGCGGCCCTGAGGTAAGCTGCTCCAGCGACAGGCAAACACACCTCAGCAGTCCCTGCGCTGTGAAAGGTGCTGTGTAAACTCTGAGGGTAAACAAAGGACACAGGGAAGTGTCTACCTCACAGACGCTATGGAAAATTGGGATCATGAGAATGGATGCAGGATGCAGGCTAGGGACGGTGGAAAACTGACTCCAGGAGACAAACTCTAGAAGGACATTTCATTCTGTGAGGATTATGTGCGGACATCACGACACTGCTGACCTTCCTTCCTTTCTTCCTTCCTTCCTTCCTTCCTTCCTTCCTTCCTTCCTTCCTTCCTTCCTTTCTTCCTCTCTCTCCTTCCCCCTGTGCCCCTCCCTCTCTATCCCCCTCTCTCAGATATCATGTTCCCCAAGCTGACAAAATCACTAAGTAACTGAGATGGCTTTGAGTGTCTCATCCTCCTGACTCCACCTCCACAGTGCTGGGATCACAGGTTAGAAAAAATACTTCAATTGAAGGAAGGAAGGAAGGAAGGAAGGAAGGAAGGAAGGAAGGAAGGAAGGAAGGAAGGTTGGTCAGCGGTGTCATGATATCTGCACATAATCCTCTAGATTTTTTTTGTCCATAGCATATTATAATTATGTTTTAAGCAGGAGTATACTCTAATTGAAGTGGGAATTGCATTTGACAATACAAAGAGACCTGTCTGCTTCAGTCTAAGGGTTGTATGACAGTTTACTGTTTATACCATAATTTAGCTATCCAGTCCTCTATTGGCTCGCATTTCTTTATGCAACTTTATTAGTAACGATTTTGATTCAAGTCAGAGAGATTAGCTGACTTGTGGCAGGTAGCACAGATATTTATGCATGGTCCCCAGACTCCAACCTTGTCTAGTCCAGGGTTTCTAGTCTTTCTCTGGGTTTATGCTCCCTTAGAGTTTTAGGTTTTATCACAGTTCCAGTTTAGAAGCAGGTTCCTCCCTGGGAAAGAACTCAGTCCATCTTTTGTCTCAGATTCCAGAGAAGAACAAAGGATGGACAGCAGTCACAGCTCACAGAATGCCAACCAGGTCCTTGCATTAAAGATTTAGCTGGGCACGTGCCTTCCTACAGATTTATTAAGAACTTAGAGACAAAGAACATGAAAGGACTGGGTTTGGGGGGGGGCTGCTGTCTGGTCCTTAAATCACGTTTTGATAATGAGTGTCATATATTTAAATGTTCACACATAATCATCACCTTGGCATTAACTATACCATCAAAGACGATTTGATTATATAATATGCTTCTTCATATAGCACCACCATGAACTTGTTAATACACGTAATTATAAATAGAGAGCAGATTGGGGGCACATCCCAAAGAAATCTCTGGAAATGTTTTCTTGCTGTTGTTTATCAACACGAGTGAGGCAGAGCTAAACAACTGTCCCCATGCCACCATGCTCAGGAAGCACTGCTTGGCTGTATCTCTTTCCATTCACGGTGTCACCAGGGTCTTTGCGGCTCTATGTACTCTCTAGGGTCCTTGAACTGCAAGGGGCTAATCCCCAGCTGCTACTGGCTTCATCAGAACAGGGACGAGAGGAGGGATTAGAAAGTCCCTGGGTGGTGTCCAGGATCATGGGACACTCAGTTCTTACTAAGCTAGGGAGTGACAGAGAAGCAGTTGTTGTGTGATTTTTTTTCCTGGCAAGATGTGGACAAATGTATGTTCACCCTAGATAGGGCATGGAGGATAGACAAAGAAATTATTCGACTTAAGTCTAGCTTGGTGAATAATGAATTTAATTAGGTTTCCTTACAGGGACATGGATGAGGAGTTACCCACAGGAGTATGGTAGTGGGATTACTTACAGGGACTTGGTCAATTCATGGGCAGCTACACCACCAAAAAGTCCCCCTCCCAGAAACTTAACAGTGTATACATCCTCAGGAGAGTAAGGGAGTTCCCGCAGCCTCCGATTCTACCTCTGTACAGGAGAATGTCAGCAGACCCAATCTTGTTATGTTGCTAATTTAAAAAGCACCCCTGGCATGTATTTTCTCCTGTATGAAACAGTTCCATGAGTAGAACTGACTAAGGAATACACGTGTAAAGAGAAGTAGGCTTCAAAGCATTTCTTGCAGCCTCATGTCCTTAAGATTGAACTTGAAGATGAGCTGAGTGCACTGCCTGCCACACAGTTCTTCCCGCGGCACCTCCATAGGGCAAGGGAAGAATTCCTAACTTTCCAGCCTTTTCTCTTAGGGTTCTTCTATGAACAGGGGGCATGGACAGCCGGCATCATGATTGGATATCCTCTGTGATGACTGTGTGGCCGTATAGTGCTGGGCTAACATGTCCCTTTCCTTAGCAGCTCTAATTCTTCCCCGAAACCTATAAGCAAATGTAACCTATTCCGCCATGCCCTTCCCATGACCTTCTCTATTTCTCCCGCTTTCTTTCTTTGCTATTTTGTGATGGAAACTGAGAAGAGGGATTGAGAGAGCCATGGCCAGGACTGGATGTCGTTGGCCAAGCTGATGATCAGCAATGGCATGTCTTTGCAGAAAGGCTTCCGTCTACCACTCATCCTGTACAAACTGTCTGATATAGGTTACTGTAAGATTCTAATTGGAAAACTTTACAAGGCATGAAATACACAGAACAGTGCCTCTAAATCTTAAATGT
The DNA here is from genome assembly GCF_000317375.1 of Microtus ochrogaster. Taxonomy (NCBI): domain Eukaryota; kingdom Metazoa; phylum Chordata; class Mammalia; order Rodentia; family Cricetidae; genus Microtus; species Microtus ochrogaster. The sequence goes on from NC_022015.1 coordinate 87,849,677, forward strand.
GTAACTTGACATAATTTTTACACTGGGGTAGAAATGAATAGCTACCATAGAAATCAAGGTGCCAGGCATTTTCAGCCTCTAAGGGCACATCATGCTTCTCCCACTCAGGATCCCTACTGTGATGTGGGATTCCCCTCTGTTTGCTGTGAATATCATTGGTTAATAAAGGAACTGCTTTGGGCCAATAGCAGAGCTATAGGGGAACAGAACTAGGTGGAGAAAACTAAATTGAATGCTGGGAGAAAGGAGGCGGAGTCAGGGAGAAGCCATGGAGCCGCACCAGAGACAGATGCCAGAACTTTAGCCGGTAAGCCACAGCCATGTGGCAATTCACAGATTAATAGAAATGGGTTAGATTAATATGTAAGAGTTAGCCAATAAGAAGATAGAGCTAATGGGCCAAGCAGTGATGTAATTAATACAGTTTCTGTGTGATTATTTCAGTTCTGGGCAGCCGGGACAAACAAGCAGCCTTCTCACAACACGACTGACTTGGTCCCGAATAGGTGAATACTATTCTAATCCCTAGAATCTTAATAAATTTTGACTGTTGTTGTACTTTTTAGAAATGGAATTAACCAATCTAAGGAAGTGACTCTGTTACTTGGCTTTGTATGCACAGGGTCCTAGGTTTAGTATCCAGTCCTGAATAAATTGGCTAGCACAGCTCTTATGTATCAATTTCTTTCAGTGATTCTAAGCATCTTTTCATGTATTTATTATCATTTTGGTAGTGTAGTCTGTCATACGCATGGTCCATCAGATATCTCTATATAGCCCCACACGTTTTAGAATCACTTTATCACTTTCTATTCAAACTATGTGATTATATAGCAATTATTAATTTTCGAGAGTCTCCAAAGAATTAGCTTTTCTTTCTCATTTTCAGTCTTTGTATTTCTCATGCCTTATTGTGCTGTGGGATATTTGATCACACTGTGTGAAGATATGTCTATCCTTCCTCCCCTGCATAAGGCACCTTCTGATTGATTTAATAAAGAGCCAAATGATCAATAGCTAGGCAGGAGAGGATAGGCGGGACTTCTGGACAGAGAGAGGAACTTGGGGGAAGAATCAGAGAGGTGGGGATTCGCCAGCCAGACATGGAGAAACTGGGATGTACAATATGGAAGAGAGGTAATGAGCCACGTGGCGGAATGTAAATTAATATCAATGGGTTAATTTAAGTTTTAAGAGCTTGTTGGGAACAAGCTAAAGCTAAGGCCAAGCTTTTATACTTTTTTAAAAAATTTCTTTATTGAATCTTTGGATGTTTCACATTGCACTCCAGTTCTTCTCACCTCCTGATCCTGCCATATCTCCCCCTTTTCCCTGCTGCACCCCCCCATGAAAGAGAACAAAAGAAGGTAAGTAAGTGAGCAAGCAAAAGAAAGAACAACAGCAAAAAAGAAACAAACAAACAAAAACTACACCAGGAACAGAAAAAAATCCACTTCTCCTTCTCCCCTGCCTCTCTCTCAAAGCTTTTGTCAATAGCAAAAGTCTCCACGTTATTATTCAGGAGCTGCCTGTTATATTATTGTGATGTCTGAATCCTCAGGTAAGACATTAAACAGCTACCGTGATGACAAGTGTCCTTCCCAGATTAATAAAGTACCCAGTATGGCTTCACTAAACATAATATTGGCTATAGTTTTTGTAAGCTAAATAATACAAAATTGTCATTTTTGAGATCAAAATGCAATCACATAAAGCAAAACTTATATATAGTTCAATGTTAAATAATTCTTTTACAATAAAGATGTTCCCTTCTACTTCTGGATGGCTGAGAATATTTTCACAAGCATTTCTTTGCTATTTCATTGAGTGTTTCTGTATCTATTATGATGGTTATATGCTTTCTTTCCCTTGTTCTGTTGTGGTCTGAATTATACTGATCAATTTTAGGATATTAAATTTAGCTTATACTCCTGAGTAAAGTCTACTTAATCATATATAATATCAGTTTTATATTCAAAACAGGACTCACGTTTCTGAAGTTTTGCTAAAGACTTTTGAGTCTGGCTTCATGAGAGATAGCGGTGTGAAACATTTCTCATTTGTCACCAGGGTTACCACAGCCTAACAAAACAAAGTGGGAAGAGTCCCTTCTTTTTCTGTTATCCAGAAAGTCCATGTAAAACAAGTATTATTTTTTTAAATATATGAAAATTTCATAGCAAAAGTCATCAAGGTCATGAGTTTTCTTTGAGAAAAAATATATCATTATGAACTCAATTTTCTTATCAAATATAATTTTCAGACTTGTGTCTCTGCCAGTTTGTATTAGCTGTGTGATATATTTTCATTACTGTTCCTTCCAAAATATTTTCTACTTTCCTTTGTGCTCTCTTATTTGACTATTGGTTACTTAAGAATACGCTGCTTAACTTCCAGGTACATAGGAATTTTCAAATTATCTTTATTGATTTTTCATTTCATCCCATTATGGACAGAAAATACACTCTATGATTTTAATCATTTTTAAACGTGTTGAGACTTGCTTTATAGTCCAAAACCTACTCTTTGTTCATGAGTGTTGAAAGGAATATATATTCTTCAATTGTTATATACTGGCTCAATAAATACCAATTAAGTCCAAGTAGTTAATGTGTTAGCTGAGCCTACCTCTGTTTTTAAGATTTTTTTATTTATGCATGCCTGTGCATGCGTGTGGTGTGTGTGGTGTGTGTGTGTGTGTGTGTGTGCACACGCGCGCGTACACGCATGTGCTCACATGTACAATCAGTGCAGGTATCCATAGAAGCCAGAAGATGTCAGACTCCCTAGAGCTGAAGTTGCAGTTAGTTGTGAACCATTCTATGTAGGTTCTGGAAACCACGCTCAGGTGTCATCTGGAAGTACTCATAACCACTGAGCCATCTCTCAAGTCCCTTGAGTCTATCTACTCATTCTGTAGGATACTAAACAGATGCTAAATTTTCTGTGATGGTGAGCTGCTGTATTTCTTCTTTTATTAATAGTTCTCTCAATTCTTATGTAGTATGTGAGCTATATGGTTGGGGTAGATATATTTAGAGTTACTATATTTTTCTGTTTGATACTTTTTATCATTCTATGGTTTATCTCTTGTAACAATTTTTGCACTGAATTTCACTTAACCTAATATTGATAAAATTATACCAACTTATTTGAATATTGATTGCATGAGGTATCTTCTATGTGTTTACTTTAAATATGTGTGTGTTTATCCACACAAATATTGTATAACCCTATATAATAAATATTATATATGGAATCTTAAAAGTCAAATTAATAGAAACATAGTGTAAAACTGGTTTCTGGTTGTTGTTTGGTTAGAAAAGTTAACCTCAGTGACTTCTAGAGACCAAATATATAGATGGTGAGAATAGTTAAAATTTTTATTATTATACATGTGAAACTTGCTAAGATAATATGGTGTGGGACCATGGTCTGTATTCTGTCAATTATACTTTAAATAAACACTGATTGGCCAGCAGCCAGGCAGGAAGTATAGGTGGGACAACCAGAGAGGAAGTAGAGGTGGGTCAATGAAAGCAGGAGAATTCTGGGAAGGAGGAAGCCCATTCCTCTGGAGTCCTTGCCCAGCCACAGAAGAAGCAAGATGTGACTGCCTCACTGAAAAAGGTACTGAGCCATGTGGCTAACATAGATAAGAATAATGGGCTAATATAAGTTATAAGAGTTAATAAGAGGCCGGGCGGTGGTGGTGCACGCCTGTAATCCCAGCACTCGGGAGGCAGAGGCAGGCGGATCTCTGTGAGTTCGAGACCAGCCTGGTCTACAAAGAGACTTCCAGGACAGGCTCCAAAACCACAGAGAAACCCTGTCTCGAAAAAACTAAAAAAAAAAAAAAAGAGTTAATAAGAAGCCTGAGCTAATGGGCCAATCAGTTTAAAGTTATTGTAAGACCTCTGTGTGATTTCTTTGGGACTTACTGACTGCTGGAACCGGGCAGGACAGAAACTCAGTCAACAATAATGGAATTAAGTTTCTCCTCTCTCTCATGCACACACATCTTTGATTATGTTAATTAGCTTGGTTGTGGTAATTACTTCACATGCTTATATACAACAAATAGTAGATTGTGTGTCCTTACCTTTTACCTACTTTTTTTTACCTACTTTTTAGTGTGTGTGTGTGTGCATTGCCCATGCTAGTTAAATGCAGTTAGTGATGAGCCATCCATTGTGAGTGCTGGGATCTGAACTCTGGTCCTCTGGAGAATCAGCAAGTACTCTTAACCTCTGGGATATCTCCAACCCCACTAATCTTTTGTCCAATAGAATTCTGTGATCATAAAAATGTCTTATATTTGTGATGTCTGATTCAATAACCACATATGACTTTTGAGTACCTGAAATGTGTCTACTAGAACTAAAGAATTATGTTTTTAGATTTTACTTAATTAAATAGTGATATTTAAGTAGTGTGAAGTAGCTCAGTTGATAAAATGTGTGCCTACATGCATGAAGCTCTGACTTCGACTCCCAACACCAAAGCAAAATATCAAATGTTTTCTGGCTCAGTTCAACACCTATGGATAAATGTGTACATCTGAGTTATTAGAATAAATATTAACTGATTCTTATCAGTTATGCTCAAAAATATGAGCTTGTGGCAACATCAGTATTTATTTAGCCCCCTCTTTTGTGTTATTGATGTTATACATTTTATGTTTCCATATATTTTAGTAATACCACATGTCATTATTATTTTCACTATTATAAGCAATCAACACTCATTTCTATCCATCTACCCAACTGTTGGTTCCTTCCCACATGTCTGCTTTCTGTTTGCCGGTCTCTAGAGCAGCCCCCCTCCTACTGCTGAGCGAATCTGCTAGCTTTAAGAGTCCCTCTGTTTCTGTTTTTCTTGTAAAACTTCTGTTTTGTCTGCATTTGTGAAAATATTTTGTCTGCTATACGAACATACAATCCATTTCTTTCAACTTTAAGGATGTTACTTCTGACCTCCATAGCTACTGTTGAAAAAGTCAACTACCTTTCTGACACTGATCCCCTAAAGGCAGTGTTAGCTTTTCTCCCCTCTAATGTCTGTATTTTGAGGGGATCTGTTTTTTAAAAAAAAAATGCTATAATTAAATACCATTTTCTCTTTGCTTATGATATTTGACGGTTTTTTTTTTTTTTTTACTTTATGTGACTTATCACTTGCTGTGAATTCTTAGGAAGTAGTTCTGAAATGTGACCTTTGTCTTAGGCTCTGAGTCTTTGGGTTTATACACACTGCACCTTGTCTGCAATTTATCCTGAGTGCCTTACTCTGTTTTCTCTGTTTTTTACCCCCGCTTCCTGGATACTTTCTATTGACCTATGTTCTACTTTGCTGGTTCTGCTTTGTCTACTTTATTATTACTTATTCCTAACTCAAAACACTGGTTTTTTTCTATTCTAGAAAAAAAACAGTTGGACCAGAAGTGGAATTCAGGTCTCTGTTTGAACTCTCCACTTTTATATTTATTTCCTTGAAATTATTATTATTTAAAAGCCCCTTTCTGACAACTTCATTATCTGAATCACTAATTGGTTCATTTTTATTGACATTATTTCTCTTCATCTCTAGTTAATATCCAGTCCCCCCATGTTTTCATAAATTTTTATTGAAAATGAACATTATGTTAACCAAAATGGTTAAGACATTTTGCTTAGGAAATCTAAAAGATTAACTTGCTCTTTTGGGAGTTAGTTTAGGAACATTTCTAGGGCTTGCATGTCTCAGTTCTGCCTTCTTTCCCAGAGACCAGTCCTTCTGAAATCATACTAGAAAGCAGAAGGCATTTACCAAGCCTTTCCCAACTTGAGGGAAAATGAATTCCTGATTCTCTTTGCTCAGCATCTGTAAACTTCAGATCTCCCTGCTCAAAAATTTAGAGTCCTGATTACTGACATCTTCCTAGGTGTCTTGCTCTCATAAAAACCTCAGGATGCAGCCACCTTCCCTCACTATAACCAACTTTTCAGAACTTTGTTCTTCAACTCTGACCTCTTCTGGCACACTTAACTTCACATTCCTTAGCCTTGCATGATTAGATGCTCTTTGTCAGCCGGTGCCCAGGGCTCTACTAAACTGGACAAGAAGAGAAACTGAGCTAAGTGACTAAGAATGGAACTTAAGTCAAGCAGTTCTTTTTCTCCAAGAAAAAGAACTCCTGTGCTATTGCTCTGATGGTTCTCCAGTGCCTTCAGATTCACACACACACACACACACACACACAACTACTTCCTCCTCCTCCTCCTCCTCCTCCTCCTCCTCCTCCTCCTCCTCCTTCTTCTTCTTCTTCTTCTTCTTCCATGGTCTCATGTAGCTGAAACTGGTCTTAAATTTAGTATGTAGCCAAGAATCCCCTGAACTCCTGATCCACCTCCCTAGTACTGTGATTCTGGGAGTGTATTATTACATCTAGTTCATGCATGGTGAATATTAAACCCAGGGCCTCATGCATGATAGGTGAACATTCAACCAACTAAGCTAAAGCCCACGGCTCCAAAATTACTTTCCTTCAAGCTTTTCTAAGTACTGTCCATTCTTCTGCTGTCCGTGCTTCCTCAACTAGAACTGAAACCCTCGTCTTCTATCAACTCTGTTGATTATCCGAAGACTTTGTTTTCAAACAAAATCTATGTGAAAACATCATACATAAAATTAGTGGATGGAGAATTAGCCCAAATGTTAGCCAGGTTAGGAGAAAGTTTCCAGGCACATACACAGAAAATGGGATATGTGTCTGTTTCTAGTCTTTAAGACTTCTGCAGTTTTAAAAATCACCAAAAGAGGAATGAATATGGGTATTATATTTGAAGAAATCTCAGTTTGAATATTGTTCTGGCTTGTTTTCTGATGCTGTGAAAAAATATGAGCCAAAATCAACTGAGGAGTAAAACAGTTTCTTTGACTTACAGGTTACATACAGTTCAGCATTGAGGGAAGTTTTGACAGGAACTCAAGGCAGGAACTCCAGAAGTCATAAAGAAGAGTTGCTTATTGGTCTGTTCTGCTGATTTACTCAGCTACCTTTCTTAACAGCTCAGATTCACCTGCCCGGGGATGACATCACCCACAGTGGGCTGCAGGCCATCCTCAATCAAGAAAATGCCCACAAACATGCCTATGGGCCAATCTGATGGAGGCAAATCCCCAGCTGAGACCCGTTCTTTGAAGGTATGTCCATGTTTGTGTCAAGATGAGAAAACATAACTGACAGATGCCAAGGCTCCGTTTACTAGGTGTGTGGCCATAGGCAATTCACTTCTCTCAGAGTTCCTACTTTGCATTTTTGTGAGATGTTGTTACAAGGCTTGTCATAGTACACAGAAAGTAGGTCACGCATGGCTCAGTGTGCAGCAGATAGCCCCGTGAGTTCTGGGGGCGGGGACATTTTCTCCATTTCTCTAAGTCACTTTGGCTCCCATCTCATATTGAACACACAGCTGCTAAATAAATGCATTCTATTTGAGTTGTATTTTCTCCACCAAAAAGTTATTATAGTACCAAGCATCAGTACAAGAGGCTCACAAGTTCAAGGCCTACCTGGGCTACAGAGAATCCAAAGCCAGACAGGACAAACTCATAGAAGCTTATCTCAAAATAAAAAAGTAAAAAGAATGTTGTAGGTACAGCACAAGAATACTTACCTCACATGCGTGAGGACCTGAATTCGATCTCCAATATGTCAAAGGGGTGGGGCTCAGCAGGCCTAACTCCCAAGTTATCATTATTCTGCAACAGCACAGGGAGACCTAAGATGATATTGAGAAGCATTAGGCTGTACATAGACTTTTCAATCTCAATTGAAATATGAATGGAGATGAAGTCTCGTGTACATGTGCATGTGGAACCGGCAGTTTAGAAAGTTGATACTAAAGCAGAACTACTGCCTTCACTGCTTGGTATGAACTAGAAACTTCTGTAGGAGCCCCAATATCTACAAAGATGCCAAATGTAACCACTCGGTAGCATGCTTTTAAAAAAATAAATTTGCTTTATTATGGAATGTGTAAATGGATTGATAGAGAATCATGGAAGCCTTTGTGTCTGTGTTGGTAATCTTGTTAATAAAACATCACGAAAATGTTCTGGGGGAAAATGTGGTTTCTGATTTCAATCTCAACAGATAGGGCAAAATTCTTTGTAATACACAAACCTAAGAAAAGTCAGAAGATGGCATTAACAATATGAAGATGAGATGCTGTCAGAAAATGAGACAAAAACACAACAAAATAAGCAAATCCCCAGACAGAAAGAATAAAGACAACGTAGATACTGAAAATCAGGGGTCAGAGCAGGCAAATGAGGAGATGGCTCAGTTGGTACTGTGCTCGCACAGATGGCTCTGGGTTCAATTCTCCAGAAACCACATTAGAAAGCTAGTTGTACTTATAACCCCAGCTCTAGGATGGGGCAAACATGGAAATCCTTGGGTTCTCTGGCTAGCCTACCCTCATCAGCAAGCTCCAGGTCAAGGGAAGACTCTCAAAACATCAAGGTGAAATGCATCCTACCATCCTGAGGAATGACACTCAAGGTTGACCTCTGGCCTTTACATGCATATACACACTCATGCATACACACACATACCAACAGATATCCACACCCACAGACATACACACACACACACACACACACACACACACACACACACACACACACACACCACCTCTTCCTGTAGCACTGGGAGAGCTGGAATGTCATACCAGGGGCAGAGCAGCAAGGGCCAGGTGGGGAAGGAAGGACCAACAGCATTGCTGGTGGGAAGAATCCCCCCCTCCACCTGCATACCACTGGTAATGGAGAATAAGAAGCCTGAACCAGCCATCTTCTGTAACCAGGCAAGGTTCCCAGCGATGGGACTAGGACACCAACCCAGCCACAAAATCTATGACCTACAACCTGCCCTGCCTGCAAGACATGTGGGAGCAATGGTTGCTCAGAGCTTGTGGGAGGAGGTCTAGCCTGAGGTCCACACCAGGAGAGGGAGTCCATGCCTGGTACTGCCTAGATATCCAGGGCCCAGAAGTGGATGACTCAGAGACCTAAAGAAGAGCCAAACATGACTGATTAAAAAATAGATCAATGAAATGATTTCTAACTGACATTCTGCTATGCCCGCAGGATTGGTGTCTAGCCCAGTTGTCATCAAAGAGTCTTCCTCCAGTAGCTGGTGGGAACAGATACAGAGACCCACAGCCAAACATTAAACAGAACTCAGGGAATTCTGCAAAAGAGGGGGTAGACGGATTGCAGGAGCCAGAGGAGGGGTCCAGAACAACAGAAGAACAAGGCCCACAGAATCAACTAAGCAGAGCAGCATAGGTCCCAGAGAAACTGACACGGCAAATCACAGAGTCTGCATGGGTCTTCTCTGGGCCTCTGTATACATTCTGTGGTTCTTTAGCTTGGAGATTCTGTAGGACTACTAACAACGGGAGTGGAGGTGTCTCTGACTCTCTTGCCTGTTCCTGGGACCTATTTTCTCCTACTGGGTTGCCTGATCCAGTCTTGATAAGAGAGTCTGTGCTGGTCTTATTGCATCTTGTGATGCCTAGTTCAGTTGATATCTCTGGGAGCCCTGCTCTTTTCTGATGGGAACCTGAGGAACAGTGCATCTGGGGGAGAGAAGTGGAGGCATTGGGAGGAGGTGAGAAGGGGAGGTTGGGATATACTCTATGAGAGAATAAATAAATAAAATTAAATTTAAAAAAAATTGGAATTTGTTGAGTGTTTTACCCAATTCTTTGCTCTATTCTCACAACTTTTTTGGAAGTTTGAAATTGTGTTTTTAAAAGTTAGTTGGGAGCTGGGGATGTAACTCAGTTGGTAGAGTGTTTACCCAGCATGCACAACGTCCTGTATTCAATCCGCAGTGGTGGCTAAACTGGATGGTGAGGAACACATGTGATCCCAACACAGGGGAAGTAGAGGCAGAAGGGTCCAGAATTCAAGCTTGTGTTCAGCTACTGTAAAGTTTGAGGATGAGATCTTCCTGTCTCTATCTATCTATCTATCTATCTATCTATCTATCTATCTATCTACTATCTATCATCTATCTATCATCTATCATCTATCTATCTACCATCTCTATCTATCATCTATCTATCATCTATCTATCTATCATCTATCTATCTATCATCTATCTATCTTTCATCTATCTATCTATCATCTATCTATCATCTATCTATCTATCATCTATCCATCTATCATCTATCATCTATCATCTATCTATCTATCTATCTATCTACCATCTCTATCTATCTATCATCTATCTATCTATCTCTCACACACAGACATGCGTTGGGGGATAGAGTGTGTGTGTGTGTGTGTGTATGTGAGAGAGAGAGAGAGAGAGA